>NW_005187815.1:212677-223013 GCF_000239375.1 Pundamilia nyererei | reverse complement strand
CCCCCCACCTGATTATACACCTGTCTGTGTGCGGACCCCCACCTGATTACAGCCCAGACCTATAAAAGAAGACAACCAGAGTCTTAGAACCACATGCACCCAGTATAAACAGTGAAACAAGCAGTATAACAAGTACGTTACTTAACATAACCAGTAACAACTGATAACTAGATATTCTTCAGCTAACGTATAGGTAAGACACCCAGTATAACCATTAATTATAACCACCTGTACAACTTCAGACTCACCTGTACAGCTGCTGCTGCTCAGCTGTAGGTTTGAATGTTTCACATTAAATGCTTGCATTGATGAAATGTGGCATTTACTTTGAAAAAAAAGGCACTTCCTGCAGATTGCGTCCAATAACCCAGTGAGAGCAGTTTGACACATGCAACCTTTTATTGCATTTTGTTTACAAGTTTACAAGAAGAAGAATTTCCTGTTTGCATCATTTTAAAGACATAAAAACATGTGAGAAGCAAACTTCCAGGTAAAACACAGGTGTACCTGTGGTTGTCGTGGAGACGCTGTCACAGCATGACACTGTTTCCAATCAAAACTGAGCACACCACCTGTTACAGCTGCTATGTTAGCAGTGTCCATCTGCTTGCAGCCTCTGTGGCAAGCTAAGCTAACACATCTCTGCTTCAGGTGTGTGGAGGGGTGGAGCCTCAATGCCAGGTGAGTCTTCAAGAGGACAGTGCATTCACGTGCAGCAGTAAAGTCTGTAAATCTCGGTGACATCACTCCTTAAGCTACGAGCTGATTAGTTATTGGCTGATTGTGGAATGACAGCTGATTGGAGGACGCAAATTATAGCATTTAATGTCACTGATCCAAACCAGGTATCCATGGAAACGGGCAGTGTTCAGACCAGATCAATACATTTCTTATAAATATAAACTCTTTACTTAAATAATTATTGATTATTAATCATCTGTATCCATGTGACGATCCAGGCCCGCCCACAGACTCTCAGCCAATCACAGCGCAGGATACTCAGTGTCAGCAGCTCTTCAGCGTTGTGCTGCAGAGAGAGAGAGAGAGTATTGATTAGGATCACCTACTCAGACAGGGCAGCTCCCCTGTGATGTTAAGCAGGTGTTACACATCTGTGCTGATTGGCAACCAGCATGGACACGCCCACCAAACGCTTTTAGCAGCGGTATCACATTCTCAGGTGAGTGCCTGACACAGGAGATCATCAGCCTCACTGACCTGTGATACTTGCTACTGATTAACTATTCGGACAGAAGGCACTCGTTTTTGACTTCCTGTTAATAAACCTGGATTCACAAACAGGAAGTGACCTCATCGTTATGACCATTTTCACTTATTGCATGGATCAATATGTTAATGATCAGTGATTGGCTGAGTGGCACGTTAAGGACATGTAGTGACTGAGAGTCACCTGCAGGTGGCGCCTCCTCGTTGTGGCGAGTCAGGCACAAAATGACAAATTTATTCCAGCAGAGCTGATCTCTGAGTAAAGTCACATCTGGATCTCGTGTTTTATTCACAATAGCACAGAAAACACGTCCGAGGTGTAAAGTGAGGACATTTTAATAGAACTGTGGAGGCAGGACAGTCCGTGCGTCCCCGCTAACATCAGCCTGTGAGCCGAGGACAGCGGCTGGTCTGGTCTGAGGGTTCCAGCTGCTCAGCAGGCCTGATGCTGCAGCTGGACTCTTTGGATAGATGCAGTCGGTAGGTTAGCATCGTCCTGCTGTTTTTATTGTGAATAAAATACGAGTCCATGAGACTCTATTTAACTGACATTTTACTCAGAGAACTCTGGTTCTACATAAAAAAAAACAGTCCCGGTGTGTCTGTGGGAACCAGTTTTTACTGGTTAACCAGCTCTGGGCTTTAGAGAGTCAATAATGCAAATCATGTGATCAAACTGAGACAGGTGAGCTGAAACCTGCAGAGTCAGAGGGCGTGGACACTGATGAAGAGTGAATAATGATTCAAATCAATAACAGTTATTAATCTCTGATAACAGCTAACACTAGCAACACACATCAGCTTGAGTAGCGGTTGTAGCTCAGAGGAGGATCATGGATGCAGTGAAGAAGGACATGCAGAGCGGCGGTGTGACAGAGGAGGTGGATGAGCCTCTTATCCTGTGAACTAAAGGAATTAACCACCACCACCTGACCAGCGAACCGACCAATCAGCCAGAGGCAGATTAGAAAACGAGAGGCAAATGTGGGCGGAGTCTAGGGGCACCTGAAGGACGAAGAATAATGAGGAGATCAAAGAATCAGCTGATTAGTTTACCATAGTGTAGCCGGACCCACCTCTCCAGCATTTAGCCTGAGCCTGGCCTGTCACTCTGCTTATTGATCAGTGGTTTAGTCTGTTGATTGCTCCCCTCAGGCAGGAGGCTCCGGTCCATTCGCACCAGAACCTCTCGCCATAAGAACAGTTTCTTCCCCTCTGCTGTCGGACACATGAACAATAAACGTATGACTGTTCCCACCACTAACACATGACCCTACGCTGTGTTCACTGCATCATTCCATGTTTGGCACTGATCACCACCTGTACTCATGTATATATCTTTCTACGTAGCACTTTTAATTCTTATTCTTACTTTTATTTTTTCATGTCTATTTAAGCGCAATTTATGACAGTATGTTTGCACTGAAGCACCGCAGCAATTTCCTAATGTTGTAAACCTGCTCAACATTTGGCAATAAAACCCTTTCTGATTCTGATTGGTTGATTTATCAGTTTATTGATTGGAGTATCTGCTGTGGTCCCAAAGCTGACCCTGACCACACAGGTGTGTTTTTAAATGTGACTGTGGTTTTTCAACCTGCTGGCAGCGTCTGTGGTGATGATGCGATACTGTTGGTTGTCATGGTGAAGCTAGGGGTCTGTGTTCTACCCTGGTCTGTGAGGGGTGGGTGCTGACTGACACACTGTGACCCCTGACCTCTCCGGGAGCAGCGAGCGTCACAGATTTATCAGAGCAGCTCCCTCTCACGGGGTCAAAGGTGGACGTGGCTTCAGTGACATCACCTGGCGGTCTCTGACGTCCTGTCAGAGGCGTGCTCAGTGTCACCATCTTCATTTTTATAACTGAACGGATGTGACACTGCTCACTGATTGGCTAATGATTCGTCAATTACATTGTCTTAAAAGGCTGAAGGAAAGCAACTGGACTATTATTAATAATTTGTTACTATTATTAGCATCAATACTAATATTAAGATGATAGTGGATGAACAACCTGCCTAAGGGACCAGCCCCAGAGCTTTACACGCTTAAAGAAGTCCAGTCTCCTCCTTTGACGCTCTTACACCAACAGGAACCCGGCCAGCCACACGCCATCCACATCGTTAGCCAATGAGCTTTCCACAGATAATCCTTTTTAAACATAGTGATACTAACCCCCATAAACTGAGCCGGCAAGAGTTCACAGAGGTCAGAAAGCTGTTCACCCCCAGATGTAACGTCCTTAGCTGTTTCCAGGTCCAACCTCCGCTGCAGGTCCCAAAGTCAAACGAACACTGCAGCACCACTGAGAGTTACAAACTGTCTAAATTCTTTCCTCTGTAATAAAATCATCAGCATTGCTGCTTTACCAGGTGTAACAGTTAAGTTTAACGTCCATGAAAACAGAATGTATTAAATTTAACAGAGTTAGAAGTTAGCAGAAAGTTAGCTCGCTAGTTTCCACATAAACATAAAAAAATAAAACGTACAGCTCTGCTATCACTTCCAACATAAATGAAGACAGAAAACTAAACAGCAGTGACGTTTGTAGGGTTACTGAAGTTGGGCTAGCTGGTATATAATGATGTGCTATGTGACCGCTAGCTACACAGCTATGTTAGCATGATAAACACAGTGAAACTGGAGGATGAGCGTTAACTTTTTTCCACTCGATGGGTCAGGAACAAATGCAATCGCATGGCAGGATGCTGTAAACGGACCAAACTTCAGTCAGGAGAACTGAGATAATCCATCAACAATACGAGGTTAGTCATTCATATACTGCTGCATGGGCTGCAGTTACATCAGAGGGGTTTAAATGGAGCTTTAGAATGAACAGCGGTAATAAAAATCGAGAGAGGCCGACAGTGATCACTGACTGTTTTTAGGGGCTTGTTCAGATTAAACAGAACAAAATACAAAACACATTAAAAACACAACAGGCTTAATAAACGCAGAGAAGTTTGGACCCGGAGTTCATACATCACCACGTAAAGACCGGATAAGTGATGACGTATGAACCATGAATCGTTTTGTAACCATGGCTGTCACCATCAGGTGGGCTCCAGAAGAAACGCGGGTTGAAGAACTTTGTTGCTGACGTTGTTTTTCAGTGGCGGAGCTCAGTGATTGGATGCTACAGGTAACTGTGCCGACCTCTCAAACACTGACCCAGACCAGAACCAGGACGCCGATCAGCTTTATCTACACTGAGTCTGACTGATAACAGCTGATGGTAATAACACGTGAGGACGCTGTGTTCACCTGCTGTGTCCACCTGCTGCTACCTGCTTCACCAGCCAGGCTGGTCCAGCCTCAGGTTTGATCTAGAGGCACCTGCGACGAAGCTAACGGACCTGAGCGGCACACTCACTGGAACAAGGGCGTTTAGGAGATCAGTCCTGGATTTTTGTTTCAGGGTCTGCGGGATCTGTGAACTAAAGGAATTAACCACCACCACCTGACCAGCGAACGGACCAATCAGCCACAAGAGGCAAATGTGGGAGCAGCTGTGGACACCCGTTTACCAAACATCTGTTTGCAGGTGAGAAAGTCCAAGGTCTCTGCCAGAGAAACACCACAGAAGAAGAGTGGAAATGATGAGGCGAAGGTCAGAGAAGTTTGAGCGTTTATTCAGATTCAAACAGGAAGCAACACATGTACACACTGTTCCCGTTATTTTGTCCAGCAGGACTCTCTGATCTGCAAACAGACGGTAAACAGTCTGACAGCAGAGAACCTTCATCACCATCATCATCATCATCATCATCAGAGAGCGTTGGGCCGCCCGAGCAGCCCGGGGCCTCGAACGCACCGTCCTGACAGCGGCTCAGCACGGCCACGTCTGGGGCCCCGGGCTGTGGGTTGGACCTCACTTTGTTCACAGTTTATTCAATTCTGTACGGAAACGAAGTTTCTAGAAAAAAAAAACAAGTTTTCAGTCTATTTTATCAACAGGAAGTGACATCACACCGCCAGCCACTCAGATCAGTCAATCACTACGAGGAACTTAATTAGTGTTTATTAATACTGTGACATCATCGCTCTGTCAGCCAACCATCAGGCTAAATTATCTACATAACATTTCCCACGGTGCGGAAAACTGAAACGCCGCCAGTGACTGAAGATAGCCCCGCCCCTGACAGATCCCCCTCCCCCCATAAATGTGAAACACACTCATCATTGTCCATCAGTCATTTTTAGCTCCTCCCACCTCCTCTGAAAGGGCGGGGCCTGTCTGAAAGGGGTGGGCAGTGAGGATGGGGCGAGTGGGCGGCGGCCGATGCTACGTCTCAAACTGGGTAAGCAGCGCCCGCACCTCCGGTGTGAGCTGCTTGGCAGCGCTGGCGGCCTCAGCGATGGCGCGGCGGTACGGGCCCTTCCGCTTCCTGTCGAAACGCGACTGGAACGTCTCCAGGAAGGGCGACAGCTGTGCGAGCGGCAGGAAGGACGTGGTGGGCGAGCCGAACCACGACACACGCGCCTCCTGCTGCACCGCCAGCCCCGTATCGCCACGCCGCGACACCGTAATGCCGAGCACGCGCGCCGGCCACCACGGGAAGCCGTAGATCTTCGCCCACACAATATCGCCGACGCACACGGTGCGGCCGTCCGGGAGCGGACATTTTGAAACGGCCTTGGAGAAGACGGAGGATGACGATGACGAGGAGGAGGAGGAAGACGACGTGGAAGACTTACGGCGCCTCTTCAGGTCGTTGCCCTCCTCCCCAACGCCACACTGCACTTCCTCACCATTAGCTCTGAGGGGAGGGCCAGTGGGCGGAGAGGAGGGTGGGCACCGTGGAGCTGAGGAGGGGGAGTTATGGGAGGGAGAAGAGGAAGAGGGAGGATCTCCGGGTGGGGGGAGTTCAAAATTGTCTGTGGAGCTACACTCTGAGGGGGTGGAGTCTAGAGAAGAGGAGGAGGGAGGACCTCCTACTCTCCCCTCAGACGCTGCCTGCATCTCCGCGGCAACGCTTCCCATACAGGATGGCGTTGGGGGAGGAGCAGTTACTTGAAGTGGGGGCGTGGCTGTGGATGGGTTGGGTGTTGAGGCGGGGCTTAGTTCTGGTTTGGGAGGTGATGAGCGAGCGCTGAGTTTGGGCGGGGACGAGGAGGAGGAGGAGCTCTGTGCCTGGCTGTCGTCGGTACGATACCTTTGGGGTTTGAGGCGCATTCTGGGCGGAAGCGGCGTGCTGGCGGCAGCGCTGAGGTGCTGCAGGCGCCGGGTGAAGTGGACCTTCTGGTTGTGGTTCTGCAGGGTGGCGGCTCGGGTCACAGCCTTGGGGCGGTCCTGGTCCTGGTCTTTGTGCCGGCGCGGCGGCGGCGTTTGCGAGCTCCTCACCAACGTCTTGAGGACCTGCCGCGCCTTGGAGCGGTCAGCTGACCCTTTGGTCAGAACCTTCTTAGAGTTCAGCTTCAGGCGCATGCGGCTCGAGGTCGCCGAGGATGAGGATGAGGCCACTCCCCTCAAAACGCGGCGGGAAGAGGATTGTGACGAAGATGACACACGTATCCCTGATGACGAGCGCCGGTCGGCAGCCGGGGACCGTCCTTTGTCGTCACTCCTCAGACGCTTGACCTCAGCAGAGATCGGTCCTTCTGCTACCTTCCGCCGCCGCGAAGTCTCGTCGCCCCTCAGGTCCACCGGCCCCCGCCGTGTCTCCCGGTGCCCGCCTGACGCCACCACCCCTTTGCATTTGTCGCAGAGTACCTGTCGGGGGCGGAGCTTGATGGCGTTCATGATGGAAGTGGGCTCTTCGCAGCGGTAGCGCCTCTTTGGCCGTTTAATCTTGCGTGGCGGCGGCTGAGGTAAGGCCTGGTTGTAGGTGTCCCTGATGAACAAAGGAGGCGGGTACGGTGCCCCCTCCTGAAACAGCGGTGGCGGTTTAGAGGTGCAGTCCTGAGGAGGGGGCGGAGCAGCGTTCTCTTCCTTTTTGATGGCCGGAAAGTCGTTGCTAACCGGCAGTGGCTGCTGGAGAGACGTGGGAGGTCGACTCCGGTCGTCCCGCCGTGGGAACACGGTGATGGGAATCCCGTACGGACCGAACCTGGAAGCAAACATGGCGAGCGTGAGACTCTGATGCAGCCAGCGCATCACATATGGAAAACACCCGGCAGTAATCGGTCACATGTGTAATTACTGCTCGTACACATGCAGTACTGTGCAAAAGTCGTGAGTCACCCTCATTTCCTCATATTCAGACCCCGCCCCCCCAGTGTTGAGTAAGAATAAACAAACAGTAACTGACAACAATGATTTTTAAGTAATGATGCAGACAAATCTCTGCAGCACACCGCTCAGCAAAACGCAACGAAAAGTGATTCGAGACTTTTGCACAACGAAAACAACACTGTATGCGTTTATACATAAGAAACCACTGTGAAAACACCACTGTGTAACTGTGTATCTGTGGCTATGAAGGTTATGGGTGGTTGATTATCTATCAGTACTCACTACATGGCTGAAAAAGTGATGTCTTAGTCTCCCCCCCCACTGAGCAGCAGAGCGCTGTAAAGACACTCTCATTCTTGCTTCTGTCCTATATCCATCACCAACCAGGTCAAAGGTCAGCAGGTAATGATGCTCAGGTGTGTCTGGCTAACACTGCAGCCTAATCAATCCCCGCAGCCGTTTAACGAGGAGCAGGACGCTCCTGCAGGGGTGTTTACCTGACCAATAACCTGTTCATACAGGTGAGCTGGACACATTTAAATCCTTAAAACAATGACAAATAGAAATACTAATCATTTTTGATTGTTTCTAAACTACATCATAGTTCAGGATCAATCACTAATCAATCACATCCATCCTCTGCTGCTAATAAAGTTTCACCTTTTTGAAACGTCCATCAGGACCCCGGAGAACACCTTCTCTCCCAGCCGGAAAGACACCACCAGCGCGTCATCGATGACGTGGTCCAGGCAGACACGAACCTCGGACCCGAGACTGAGGTCCAGCACAGAGTCAGCTACGACTCGATCCTCGGCGGCAGGCTCGGTCAGCAGCCGCCGTTTCGGTGAGCGGCAGGGCGGGGAAGAATCCCTCGGGCCTCGGGCTGCCAGCTCCTCGGGCCCCGCTGGGTCCGGGTCCGGACCGTCCGCCGTCCCGTCCAGCACAGTGTCCGTCGCGGGCCTCCGCTCCGCCTGCTCCAGGCTCGTGTAACCCCGTTCCCGGCCCGCGGTCTCGGCTCGGTCCGTGGTCTCGTTGGTGGTGGGTTCGGCAGGTTCGGCCAGAGACAGGCCGGCCTCGGTGACGGGCGGCGCGGCCGGGAATGAGTGCAAGAACACGGCTGAGGGCTGCGGGTCCGGGCCGCGGTACGCCTCCTGCGCAGACACGTCTCCGCCGCCCTCCGGGTCCGCGGGCAGTCCGGGGGAGAAGCGGTCCGCGTTGACCCACTCCGGCGGCCCGGAGCCGCTAGCTTCGTCGCTCTCCGGATGCGCGTTTCCCGCCGCGGGCTCCATCTCCGGCCTGACATGGCGGCCCTCCGCGTCCCCTCCGTCCTCCGCCCGCATCGCGCCTAGGTCCAATGCCGGCCCGGTCTCCTGCGGTCCCTCGCACTCCGATCGGGCTCCCGGGAGACCCGGTCCCGCCGGGCCCTGCGCTGGCGGGCCCTCGTCGGTCGCTGTTGTTGTCGGAACCGCCGCAGCTCCTGGCTCTGCAGCCACGGCCGCCATTTTCTTCCGCTGTGCTGCCGAGCGGAGCGGAGCCCCTCCCTCCCGCAACACAGGCCAACGGCGCAGGCGCACCGCCATTCGCCGACACCCCTGTCAATCAAATGGGACGGGGCAAAACTTCGTCTCTGATTGGCTGATTATGTCAGAGCGTGGTAAGGCTGCCAGAGGCCGCCAGGGGGCGTGTATCTTTGACGAAACAAAAACATGAGGAATAACCAACGCAGAGCGGATCGATGTGTGACCACAGAGGCAGAAAAAGGAGCAGAGACAGCATCACGGATGTCCCAGTAATCACAACACCGAAACCTGTGATCGACAAGCAGCTGATCAGCGGGCTCTCTGCGTCAGTGACAAACATGACCGTATAGGATCACATCAAACACATTCCTATACTTTAAAGCTCTGAACAACAAGTAGCCCTATACGTTTCTGAGGGGAAACGTCTGCCCTCTCTGAAATAAAACTTTCTGTTTGTACGTCCGGAGCCAATCACAGCCCTGATCTAAACAGTAATCTGCCTTCATGATCCTGAATAACAGCGCCACCGCGTGGCTGCTCAAAGTCTCCCTGAATGCTTGAAAACACTAAGGGTTAAAAACACAATCACGAACTCTTCAACCTTCCTCCAGCTGTCTCTATACTAAAACTGACGTTTCCTGCCTTTTGTGACTTTATATGACTTCTTTGTTCTACTGTGAGTGACAAAGAAGTTTACCAGACTCTGTTGTTATTTACATTTTGATTCAATTCAGTGAAACTTTATTTATATAGAACCAAATAACCACAGCAGTTGGCTGAGAGTGCTTTATACTGTGGGGTAAAGACACAGAGTAACCCCAACCATCATACAAGCCCCTGTGAGCGACTGTCGGATTAAACAGATTCATATTAAGTGAAACTAACATGAGAGCGTGAAGAAGACACACTCTGAGCATCACACACTGTGACAGTTTCACACTAGGACCGTTGATGTGAAGTCTGTCAGATAACCTTTGGTCCTAAATGACTGTAACATTTATCTTTCGGGCTCAATTCTACTCAGTTTAGTGTTAAAATTAACAATGAAATATGTGAAAATATTACATATTGACACTGTTCCGAGTAATCTGATTACACGTTGCTTGTCTTGTGTTTCTATGGTGTATTGATAGTCATGTGCTTTTTGTGCTGAGGTGTTTTTTCTGTTATCAAACTGTTCTCCCACTAGGAGCTCAGTCTGAGTGGAGTTTTTTTTCTCCTCCTCTTACCTCATGTAGTGTATTTTCGTTGTTTTTTCCTATCAGCCTACCTCTCTGACATGTCTGCCCAATGTGATGTTTGTGTAAAGTTGGTCAGAAGGTTCCTTTGTAAGTGCGCATGCGCCATTAGCGTGCTGCCTGCTGTAACCCTAATTTCCCTCGGGATGAATAAAGTATTCTGATTCTGATTCTTT
>NW_005187815.1:205245-211309 GCF_000239375.1 Pundamilia nyererei | reverse complement strand
ATGTTCTCATGTTATTGCTAAGGATTGTCTATTGCATTGGAGTCACACTGGGTTAAATATGTACACTTGGGTTTTAAGGGGTATTTATTATTTTCTTCTTTTTTTTTTTTTTTTTTTTGGGTTGTATGGAAGCCCCAAACGCAATTTCATTGTTCTTGACAA
The DNA here is from genome assembly GCF_000239375.1 of Pundamilia nyererei. Lineage (NCBI taxonomy): Eukaryota > Metazoa > Chordata > Actinopteri > Cichliformes > Cichlidae > Pundamilia > Pundamilia nyererei. The sequence continues at coordinate 211,147 of NW_005187815.1, read as the reverse complement.
TGACAATAAATAAATACTACTACTACATATTGATCCTGTGATAAATCTGTGCTCTAACCCAGCGGTCCCCAACCCCCGGGCCTCAGACCGGTACCGGTCCGTGAGTCGTTTGGTGCCGGGCCGCGAGAGTTGAGGCTCAGGTGTGAAATGTCTGGTTTTCAGGGTTTTATCGGTTTTCAGCGTTATTTTGTTATCATTTTTATCGTTAACTCGGTTTTCCTGGGTCTTTTCACGTGTGTTATGAATAAATCTTCTTTTTTTTGGTACCGGTACTAGTTTTATTTTGTTGTATTTATCCGCGACACCTTAAAGGCCGGTCCGTGAAAATATTGTTAGGCATAAACAGGTCCGTGGCGCAAAAAAGGTTGGAGACCTCTGCTCTAACCTATATGATGGAAGGAAACCCAAAGCTACAGGTTACAGTAGCAGCATTTATCGTGTCATCTAATGAACAAAGCAGTAATTTAGCTGTTAAAACTATGCCATTGGACATGTGGAAATAATATTATGTCAGCAGCATTTAGAATAAATACATAGATAACATTTAAAAGGTGAAACTGAATGAAAAGATAAACATCTGAACTGTTAGCAACAGTCAGCATGTAGCTACTCGACAATATCTTTAAACTGATGAGTATATGCTGCTAACATGTTCTCACGCGACATCAGTGAAACTATAAAGAGCTATTTAGTGGAAAAATACCTATTAAACGATGTTACCAGTATGGGAATGTTAACTTACCTGACTGTGACACCTCACCAGGGAAAAGTCCACGTGGGTCACAGCTCTGAGCCTGCCCACACCTGTAGACTGGTACTAATCATAATACTGTGTGGAATTAAATCTTCACTTTACACTAACTTTTAACTCCACTATTAGAGCTGATTTACTCCTGAGTTTTAAGTGCTCTATCGAGGTTAAAATAGGTTTCCTCTAAAATACTGACATTCCATTTTTTTACTGTGTAGGAAGACCCCAGCAGCCTAGAGCTACTGCACCATAACTAAAGGAGGATTCAGGGTCACCTGGTCCAGCCCTAACTATATGCTTTAGCAAAAAGGAAAGTTTGAAGCCCAATTTTAAAGGTAGAGATAGTGTCTGTCTCCTGAATCCAAACTTATGCTATGTCTTCTAATGATGCTGCCTAAGGGAAGCATGTATAATGTAAACAGAATTGGTCCTAGCACTGAACCCTGTGGAACTCAATTGACCTCAGTGTGTGAAGAGGACTCTCCATTTACATGCACAAACTGGAGTCTATTAGATAGATATGATACAAACCACTGCAGCACAGTACCTGTAATACCTACAGCATGTTCTAATCGCTCTAATAGGATATTATGGTCAACACTCCAAAGGTTGATTCTGTTCATCTGGACGTAGCGTTTTCAGTGGGAGAAACGTTTTGTCACTCATCCAGGTGACTTCTTCAGTCTCAGCTGACTGCAGGTTTCCAATCTTATAAACAGTACATTTCCAAAATTACTGAAACCAGCCCCACTGATGGAACAATGGGCTGGGAGGTCAGTTCCTTGATCATTAGTATGCAAATTCTCATGACCATTGATCAACAACCACTGATCAATGGCCATGAGTACCATTCACCCACAATAATTATTTTATCTGAGCTGAGTACTAAATCAGATAAAAAGTCTGAGAAATCAGACAGTGACTGTGTAAGGCCCAGGTGGACAATAAATGATAACGAATAAGACTGGTTTTTGAGTTTTACAGCTGGGATGGACAAGGCTAAGCATCAGGCTTTCAATTGAGTTAAACGTCTGTCTGGGTGTTTGGTTGATTGATAGGCTGGTGTGGAATTATTCAATTCAGTTTTATTTACACAGCGCCAAACCCCACAACAAATTCAAATTCAAATTCAAATTTTAGACAACAGTCGCCTCAAGACGCTTTATATTGTAAGGTAGACCCTACAATAATACATACAGAGAAAAACCCAACAATCATATGACCCCCTATGAGCAAGCACTTTGGCAACAGTGGGAAGGAAAAACTCCCTTTTAACAGGAAGAAACCTCCTGCAGAACCAGGCTCAGGGAGGGGCGGGGCCATCTGCTGTGATTGGTTGGGGTGAGAGAAGGAAGACAGGATAAAGACATGCTGTGGAAGAGAGACAGAGGTTAATAACAGATATGATTCAATGCAGAGAGGTCTGTTAACACATAGTGAGTGAGAAAGGTGACTGGAAAGGAAAAACTCAATGCATCATGGGAATCCCCGGCAGCCTACGTCTATTGCAGCATAACTAAGGGAGGATTCAGGGTCACCTGGTCCAGCCCTAACTATATGCTTTAGCAAAAAGGAAAGTTTGAAGCCTAATCTTAAAGTAGAGCTAGTGTCTGTCTCCTGAATCCAAACTGGAAGCTGGTTCCACAGAAGAGGGGCCTGAAAACTGAAGGCTCTGCCTCCCATTCTACTTTTAAATACTCTAGGAACAACAAGTAGGCCTGCAGAGCGAGAGCGAAGTGCTCTAATAGGGTGATATGGTACTACAAGGTCATTAAGATAAGATGGGACCTGATTATTTAAGACCTTGTATGTGAGGAGCAGGATTTTGAATTCTGGATTTAACAGGAAGCCAAAACAGGAGAAATCTGCTCTCTTTCTAGTCCCTGTCAGGACTAGAATCGATTCTCACATTAAAATATCGATATTTTAGTAATTTAGGGTAAATTTGTAGTTTATCATTAACAGGAACACAGTGGAAAGAACCTATTTCATTCGGATTGTCTACATTGGAAGGAACTACTTCCTCTTCCACCTTTCATAGACATGTGCGAAATGTATAAATGTGTCGCAGCCCCTTGGTGTGCGCACTCACAACAATGGCTGAGTGTAAATGGAGTCATGTGCGGACGTATTTTACATCCACAAACGTAGTTTGTGATACATGTGGCAAGAAAGTGAGATGTTGTGGCAACACCACAAATTTGTCAAACACAGAGTAAATCATATCACAGAATATGACGAGCTTATGTTGAGGCAAACTGAAGAGGAGGAGAGGGACAGGTGCTGCTGGGGCGAGACAGACGTCTCTCACGGAGTCTTTTAGTGCTGCAGGCAGGCAAGGTGTTCAAATAGGCACAACTTCAGGTTTTTTATTTCTATATGATGAACTTTGCATTATTAAGTGATAAGAACAAGTAATCTGATGTCCTGTAATCATTATGATGCTATAATTTGAGATACAATAACTAAAATAAGTTTTTGTACAAAGTATCGGTATCGGATCAGTATCGTCGATACCACCCTGAATATTACTTGGTATCGGATCAGAAAAGAAATCAGTGGTATCGCACATCACTACCGATCTCCCTGTTGGAGCTCAGTCTGGGGGGAGTTATTTTTTCTCCTTATCTTTCCTCATGTGGTGCATTTTCCATTGTTAGACCTCTCTGACCTGTTTTCCCCATGTGATGTTTTGTGTCATGTCTGTGTGGTCGGAGGGTAAGATGGCGCCGCCATTGCGTGCAATAGGTCGGCAGCCTTATGAAATTATGGCTAATTATGAAATTTCCCCTTGCGGGACTAATAAAGGTATCTTATCTTATCTTTATCAACCCTAAGCTTTTAAAACAGCTGCAGACAGTCTGAAAGTAATCTGATTACATTCGATTATGATTTCACACATTGAGATTCAGCCAGTACACTTTTAAAAGGTACAGTTTGAATTTTAACGTCTGAACGTTAAATGTCCTCTGGAAACCACCTGACTCAGTCTCAGGGGGTCTGACCAACACCTCCACCACCCTCATCACCTGCCTGTTGCACACTTTTCAGGGGTGTTTTATCCAGTCAGGTTAAACTCAATGAATGTCACGGTTTGACGTCTTCATGGACACTTTGCTCTTTGTTTACCTGTTGCCATGCTGACCTGTGCTATCACAGCTCCACTGATGATGGCTTTTGTGGTTGTAGCTCAGGAAGTAGAGCAGGTCATCAACTAATTAGGAGGCTGGTGTGTTGAACTTTGATTGCTCAAGTCTGCATGCCAAATATCTTTGGGCAAGATCCTAACCCCGGGTTTCTCTGCGATGGATGCATCACAGTGTCACTGTTACATAGAGAACACGTAAGCATAGAAAAAGAGCTTGAGGTTGAATAAGTTGAATAAAGCTTCTTACACTGTATAAGAACCACTTCCATTTCCAAATTAGTTTAGCTCAGGTGAGCAGTCAGAGTGGATCAAATGGATCTTTTTTTGCCCTGTAGTGAAAACTTTATCTTACCCAGCAGTGCTGGTGTACAAAGCTGGCAGCTTTCTTCCTGAGTGCCAGCTAATCAATATTCTTATATTAAATTTATACTGATGAGGAAGAGCTTCCCACACAGGAGCTCATTCCTGAAGCCTGATAGTCAAAACTCAGGAGCAGATTAACATCTTTATTAATGATGGTTCAATACAACAATAATGAGAGTGTTATTAATTATTGATCATTATCACTGTCTGCTGTTCTGATCTGATCAATTACATGAGATCAATCAATAATCACCAGTTAATTTACTCTAGATATCTTCATTGGTCTGTATCTTAAAAACACCTGATTGGTCAACAGTCAGTCCCCTTTTGATTGGTCCTGATGGTGTGATGTGGCAGCGTCTTGTTGGTCAGAGCGCATTGAGGCCACTTTCTTCTGCTTCCTTGAGCTCCTTTAAAGCCACGCACTCCTGCTGTGAGGCGCTGCGTCTGCCAGACCTTTACAAAGACAGACATGTGATTACTCATCTTTAATTATCAGGTGATCGATCAGTCTATGAGAGAGCAACAGTAGGATGTTAGCATCGCAGCTAATTAACCTAACACAGCTAGTGATGCTAACACAGCCACTGAAGCTAATTTAGGTACCAGAACTGGAATGTACTTTTTCACACAAGTTCGCGTTAATAATGGAGTAAATGGAGAGAGATGGTCCTTTGGGTTTGAAAACTCATTAGATTGACCTCTATCATTGCGTCCCTAACCTAACCTGTTCCACAGGGCTCAGTTTTGGGTCCATTATTGTTTTTTTTTTACACGCTTCCTTTAGCTGGCATCATTCAATCTTTTAGTGACATTCTTTCATTTCTATCCCGATGACATTCAGCTGCATATGTCCTTTAAGCCTCATCAGCTGGGTAGGCTGTCCAATCTAGTCTAGTGCTTAACCCAGGCTTCTGATTGGCTTTCTAGCATCTACTGTTTCTTTCATTTAAGGAACATTCTGAAGACTAAAGGGGGCGGAGCCTTTAAGTCTACGTTTGGTTGACAAGGTGGATTCTTTTAAAAAGCAATTAAAACTTTTCTGTTTAAACAGGCCTTCTGTTGATCAATGCTTGTTTTGTTTTTTTAAGCTTACATTTTTATCCACGTGTCACCTTTTGTATTGTCTGTGTCAGGGGCCACAACTGGCCCCCGCCTTAATATGCAAATTTAATGTTAGTGCGGCCCACGAGTTTGATATGTAAGACACTTTACAGTGTTGTGTGTGGAGCTGAACGAACCTACCAATCACGGTGGGATATGGATCTCGGGGGCGGGACATCGGCGGGACTTGATGCAAGCAGAGAAACATTTCTCATTGAGTGAAAGTTACAACAGCGTTGCCCTGGACTGTTTTCTTTTCTGTGCCTGGCTGACTGCCTCGTTTCGGCACACGCGGACATTCGCCCCAGCGTGCTGCGTTCACAACACTTCAAAAAAGTTGTTTTTCAAGTTGCTGCCCGGCGGGACATTGTACATATATATATTTATACAAGTAAGCTGCGCCATAAAAGAAAAGTAAGGATGCAGCCTAATTTACTCTGCAGTCACATAGCGACGCGGTAACCCGGACTAATTATAGGGTCGCACCGTAATGTGTGGGTCAATGTTTTTTATTTACATCACTCTGTTTACATTGC
>NW_005187815.1:203246-204784 GCF_000239375.1 Pundamilia nyererei | reverse complement strand
AAAGACTCCGCCCCTACCTGATAATAAACTGATCACACCTGCGAGAGATCCCAGAGAGGCCAATAAGAGGGCCTGACAGACCACAGGAAGAGTTGACCGAGAGGCTTGAGAGACGGCCAGGAGTAAGTGGTGCCAGGCGGCGACGACTGCGAGCTGAAGGGGCTGTTGGAGTTGGCGTTTGAGAGCAGGTGACCAGCGACTGGGGACGCGCCACCACCAGTGACTAGGGACGTGGAGTGAACAGGCAGACGGCAGTAGCAACGAGAGCCCAGCTTGTGCACTGCGGGAGAGCAGAGGCGGCGAGACAGCTGGTGCCGATTTGCAGTTTTAAAGAAGCGGCGGGCGGAGTTGAGAGCTCTGCCCACCCGGGGTAAGTCTTCGACTTATCCCCTTTTATTGAATGAAAACTGCCGAAAAGAATAGTGACTGCCGCTCCCTCCCTTTCTTTAGCGTACCAGGACGCGGAATGCGGGGAGGAAGGCGAGGACTCCGCTGGGTTTCCCTTTTACATCACTTCGCTGGACTTTTTTAGTTCTTTGTGACTTTTATATCGTGGATCCCACTGGACTTTTAATGTTGTGTTTTATTGATTTTTATTGTGTTATCCCTTGGCCAAGGTTATTTTAATTCATTTTACATTTTTAACTATTTAAATATAATAAGTTATATTTTTAATCTTACAGTTTAAATTGTGTGCTTTCCCTTGGTGGCTCCACTGCTCTGCCCGTTTTGAGGAAGGTTTCCTTCCTTTTAACAACACAAAACATTTGGAAATAAAATCAGCCTTTCCGCTCCGTTACATATATTAACAACTTTTGGTGCACGAACGTCACGGTAACGGAAAGACTGTGCAGTACAGAGGTAGAACTGTTGGTGATAAAGTGCCGTCCATTCTATCTCCCTCGGGAATTTTCTGCCGTTTACATCTGCGCTGTTTACATTCCACCAGATGCTAATGCTAAGCTAGCGTTAGCACAATTGAGCAGCAGCATCAATAACAGCCTGGCAGCACACCCGGACAGTGTCTTTATTGCGGCTGGGGATTTTAACCACGCGGACCTGAAATCTGTACTTCACAATTTCCACCGTAATGTGAAGTGTGCTACCAGAGGAGATAGAACGTTGGACCAGGTGTACACCAACATGGCGAATGCATACAGAGCCCAGGCTTATCCCCACCTGGGTCTGTCAGACCATCTCTCCCTTCTGCTACACCCAATATACACACAGAAGATCAAGAGCAGTGGGATCATAACCAAAACCGTGAGAACATGGCCGTAGGATGCTATTCCGATGCTTCAGGACTGTTTCCACTGCACAGACTGGGATGTATTCAAGGTGCAGGACACTGCATTGGACAGTTACACCTCCACTGTCTTGGACTACATCTGTTTCTGTGTGGACAATGTAACAACTTGGAAACGATTCCGTGTGTTCCCTAATAATCCACCCTGGATGACACACGGAGTTCAACAACTTATTCGAACAAGGAACAACGCTTTCAAATCCGGGGACCAGGAGGCATACAGTGCTGCCAG
>NW_005187815.1:199554-201225 GCF_000239375.1 Pundamilia nyererei | reverse complement strand
CATATGATTGTTGGGTTTTTCTCTGTATCTATGAAGCGCCTTGAGGCGACTTATGTTGTGATTTGGCGCTATATAAATAAAATTGAATTGAATTGAACAACAGCTGATTTGTTATGTGTCACAGTGTCATTTCTGCTTCTTTCTCCTGTAACAACAGGATAACAGTCCATGAGCACCCTTTTTTGCGCTGGCTATCATGTAGTTGCCCTCTGTGTCTCCCTTTGTGTAACTGTGTTTATATCGTGATGTTAGTTCTGGTGCCCTGCGCTCCGTGTTTTCCTCACCCCGTCATGTGCTGCTCCTTGTTCTCTCTCCCTCTCCAGGTTGCATCTGTGTACGTCCCGTGTTGTGTTGAAGGTTTGTGTCTGGTGTCAGCACCTTCACTTTGTGTCTTTCCCGTCCCGTCGCGTGTAATTATCCTCAGCTGTGATCCCCGTGTGCTTCCACTTCCCTCATCACCTTCTGTGTATTGATGTCAAAGCCTCCCTCTCTTCTGTGTCGCATCATCCCATGTGTGTGATTCTCCCTGTGTCTCCTTGTGCACATTATAATTAGTTTTTCCCAGTTTAGTTTTGTATTGTTTGTATGATCTGTTTCCCACCATAAAAGCTGTGCTTTTGAGTTTAAGTTCCATTCCTGTGAGTTTGCGTTTAGGTCCATTCCTGCCTGCCACACAGCCCAAACATGACAGAAAGGTTGGTGATGAGCACCAACAATTTCAGGAAAAGTGGGAAATGCAATGTTTCTTTGAGTACAGGGGCACCCCGACGTGTCTTATTTGCACAGAGAAAGGAATACAGTTTGAAATGTCATCACACAACTAGACATGCTGAGGTGGATGCAAAATACCAGGGAGACGAGAGAGCGAACCGGGTTGCCAGTCTTAAAACAGATCTACTGAGGCAGCAAGATTTCTCCAAGAAAGCAACCAAAGAGAATAATGCAGCAGTCGGAGCCACGTGGTTAGTGAGATGATTGCTAAAGCAGGAAAGCCATTCACAGAAGGGGGATTTGTCTAAAAGTGCATGTTGCAGGCTGCAAATATAGTCTGTCTGGAAAAGAAAGGTCAGCTTAGCAACATCAGCCTTTCTGCCAACACCGCAGCAGATCGCATTTCTGACCTTTCAAGTGACATTTATGACCAACTGTGTGAGAAAGCCAAATGTTTCAGTGTATACTCAGTCGCTCTTGATGAGACCACAGACATCACCGACACTGCCCAGCTCCCAATGTATGTCCGTGGTGTTGATGACAGCTTTGAAGTGATGGAGGAGCTGCTCACAGTAATTCCAATGCATGGCCAGACCACCGCTCAGCAGATATTTACAAGCTGTGTGATGCCATTGAGATTTGCCATGGAAGAGGTTTGTTGGAATAACAACAGATGGAGCGCCATCAATGACAGGGAGGAAACATGGACTGGTGGCACTTCAAATAAAACTGGAAGAGTTAAAAGTGTTGTGAAATGCATCAACCAAATCAGATCCAGGGGCTTACAGCACCGAAGGTTCTGTGCTTTTTTAGAGGAAATGGAGTCAGAATATGGGGATGTGCTCGGCTTCACTGAGGTACGTTGGCTCAGCAGGGGAAATGTATTAAAGAGACTTTTTGAGTTGAGAGCAGAAGTGAAGCCTTCATGGAGAAGGATGGAGTTAGTGTTCCTGTGCTAAC
>NW_005187815.1:195143-199509 GCF_000239375.1 Pundamilia nyererei | reverse complement strand
GTTACAAGGCCAGGGGCAACTTGTCAGTGCTGCCTATGACAACGTGAGAGCATTCTCCACAAAACTGGCGCTCTGGAAAGCTCAGCTCTCTCAGACAAACCTTTGCCATCTCCCAGCATGCAAGGCACTCGTGGATGCAGGAAAAAAAGTATGTTGATGTCATTTTGAGGCTACAGGAGGAATTTGATCACAGATTTGCTGACTTCAAGACAAACAGAGCCACATTTCACATTTTTGCGGACCCCTTCTCCTTTGATGTGCAAGATGCCTCTTCTGTTCTTCAAATGGAGGAATCATTGAGCTGCAGTGCAACTCTGAACTCAAAGCAAAGTTCAGGGAGGTGAGTGGAAAAGCAGCTTGGGCAACCTTTGAGAGGATTGAGCCCTAGTTTCCCTCGGCTTTCCCGAATGTTCAAGCAGACCATGTGCCTTTTTGGGAGCACATACTTGTGTGAAAAGCTCTTCTCCACCTTGGACTTCAGTAAGTCCAAGTACAGGTCCAGAACTACTGATGATCATCTTCAAGACATACTGAGGGTCTCAGCTGCTTCTTCCCTCGGGCCAAATCTGGCTCGGCTATGCAAAGCGCTGCCAGGTCTCTAGCAGCGAGGAGTAGGCAAGAGAAGCCAGAAGAGCAGTTCATGTTCTCCATGTTCCATTCATGCAAAATACAACGACTAGTGACATAAATGGTTTTAATTACTTTTTTCTTGATGTTGGCCCTGGCTTGGCTAAAGAAACTTTAAAAACTGGACACCCTCCTAAAACTATTAATGTAGCAAACTCAATGTTAATGAGGGGTGTAGATGAAGAGCAAATTATTGATATAGTTACATCTTTTAACTCCAAGAAATCGACTGTGGTGGTATTAATATGGACTTAATTAAAGATATTATTGGATGTATTGTGAAACCATTTACCTACATTTGGAATCTGCCATTACAAAGTGGCTTATTCCCTGATAAGATGAAAATCGCAAAGGTAGCATATAATATATAAAGCTGGAGATAAACATCTTCTCACAAACTATCGGCCCATCTCTCTACTGCAGTTCTCTAAGATACTGGAAAAAATATTTTACAATAGATTATATGACTTTGTCAAAAAAACAATGCACTATATGAACAGCAGTATGGATTCAGACCCAAAAGGACCACAACACGTGCCTTAATGGAGTTTATACATACAGTAACAATTGCTATTGGAAACAAAGAATATGCTGTCAGAATTTTTTAGATTTAAAAAAAGCATTTGATACCGTTGATCACAATCTTTAACTTAAACTATGTACATGTGGGGTCAGTGAGGGGGCATTATCATGGGTTACCTTAAAAACCGCAAACAATTTACCCAAATAAATGCCATAAAGTCAAAATTGTGTGCGGGGTTCCACAAGGATCAGTTTGGGGGTCACTGCTATTCATATTGTACATTAAAATGTAAACTTTTTCAAACTATGCAAACTTGCAGAATATTTTTAAGGTTATCTGCTATAAAAATCCAGGCCAGGAAAATCTGCTTCATGTTTTTCTGTTTTATTCTCAGTTACTTTGACACAAAGGCCTCTGCTGTGATGCTCATGCCTCTGATGAAGTCTCACATGTATCAGTGCTCATAAATGATCAGAATATTAATATTTCTGACTGTCTGAGGCAAAACTGAATCGAATCAAATGGATTGTAGAAATCAGTGATGGTACCCAGCCCCAGTGAGCAGACTAGGCCTGACAGAGTGGATGTAGCTGTGGGTAACAAGAGAAGATGAAAAGAACGATTGATAACTTTTTTGTTAAGGCCTGATCCGTCTGAAGTTCACAGCCAGCTCTGACACAGAGCCATCAATCTTTGAACGCTGAAAAAGCAGCAGTGTGTCCAGAAACACATTATATGCTGCGATGAATGCCCAAGTGTCCCCTCCCCCCGCTGCCTTTCAGCGGCAGGCAGCAGCAAACAGGTCGTCAGAGGAGCCGATGTGATCATTAAGAGAGCCAAAGCACTTTAAGCACAAGCACTTTTTAACTTATCTGTCTGGTAGAAATGTGCTCCAAATAAAGAACTTTGTGTTGACAAGATTGTTAGTGAATCATTTATAAATCAGTATTGTCTGTATGGACAGCAATTCCCCCAATAAAGTGCACATGTAAAACTGCGGTGTAAAGAGATGCGGTTTAAAAATTTGGGTGCGCCTAACTTTTGTGCCGGTGCGCCTAAGAAAAAAGTTAGGTGCACCAGTGCAACTGTGGCAAGCCCTGATTCTGCAAAAGAGAGTAATAGGGATGAAAAATAAAACTACTGCAAGAGAACCATCAAATCCACTTTTTGTCAAATTAGATATTCTCAAATTTAAAGATTTGGTCGCCCTCAGAACTGCACAGTGTACAAAGCAGCAAATAAGTCTTTGCCCCACAATGAGACCAAATACTCCTGACCTGAAGGACAAATGTAAAATATCACAGTATCAGAGGAGTTAGTGTGTGCAACACCTGCACAGGTGAGATCAAGAAAAGTACATAAAACTCACACGCCTGTTTAAAAAGAATAAATGCATGAATATAGGAAATCTTCCTGTCAGTGACTGAGTCGTCTCATTGCGTCCTCATTTTTATAGGTCATTGTCAGAGTACTCCAGGATGAAGTGTTCATTCAGGTGTTTGTCACATATATGTGAAATACGCTCAGAGATTAAGTTAAACACAGGGCGCTTAGTTGATGTAAACATGTAGTTTGTTGTTGTTTTTGTTTACGTGCTGAAAATTGTTTTATTTGTGTATGTTCATGTGTTGCACTTGTACATAGTGAAACATGTATGGATCCATTAATGTTAATTATGGATTTGAAAGCAATGAAATTTGAAATAGGGGGTGGGAACAGGAAAAGTGTAAACTTCATCCTGCTGCTTTTATGTGCAGACATAGATATATACATGAAAACTTGATTTGTTTTTTCTCTTGTTATTTCACTTATATTTGCATGTCTGAAATAATAACTGTGTTCAGGAGAAGGTTAAAGAACTGTTAATACAAACATTTGAATGTGAACAGCAGATATAGAAGACTGAAGAATCGGTCACGGTTCCTGTGACTCAGTGTTTGAGTTTGGTGGGTTTGTGATTTATTTTGGGTTTATGAAGGGATTTAAGTTCTAGTTCTGTCACCTTTAAGTACATTTCTATGTTTCTAGCTCTGTTCTGTGGTTAATCTTAGCTCCCTTCTGTTAGATTGAAATTGTTAAATGTTGCCATTGTTGCACTTGCATGTGTAAACCGTGCCTTAAACTGCGTGGTTAGATATTCTTCTGTTCGTCCAACACATCTATGATGCTGGAGGAGGTAATCAGCTGTAGCTGTTTAACTACAGGCACATTCTGAGGGATGGTCACTCCCAGCTATTTAGGGGCTCGCCTACGCTTGTATATGGTGAACCATTAAAGTTAAGCCGTATACGGGTGTGGGGAGATGGCCTTTGGATAACCAGGAAATGTGGTTAACAGTTGTGAGCATATATTGTGTGGCAGGAAGACACACACACAGAATACAGACACTGATGTTGTTCAGATATGGCTGCTCAGGAATGTCACATGTAGTTGTAAAATGCATACTCATTAGTGTAACCAATAAAAGCAGCCTGCAGAGGGAAGCTAGTTGAAGTAGTTCGGAGGCAGCTACTTCCCTTGCGGCAAGTGCAGCAAAGAGCGCTGTGCGATCTCGTTCTTGAGTGAGTGTCTGTTTATCCAGCAGTTTCAGGAAAATATCCCTGACACTTTCTGTGATCCCTCAAGGTGGCTCTGGTAAAGCTAGCAGATAGCCGGTAGCTTACCACCTGGCCTCCACGTCCTCGATGGTGTCAGGCAGCGGCACGTTGAGCGTCTCTGGCAGGAAGCAGGCGAAGCAGCCGGCGAGCACGGCCGAGCCACCGTACACCAAGCTAGGCAGAGCAGGGAGTACCTGGGAAATGTCGTCCCATCAGTAAAGTGTTTGCCTGTATTGATGACCTCGATCATATTCAAAGGACGGTTAGATTAGTGACATTACTTCATCTAGGATGAGGACGGCGGGCGCTGCCATGCTGCCAATTCTTGCCATGGTGGAGACGAAGCCCATTCCCGTCTGCCTGAAAGCACAGGCACACATCACATGATCTAAATGTTTTTACGTATGACATAAAACAGACATGCAAACAGGAAATGACATGATGTAGCAAGGAAACAAATCATTTAGCTTATCAGAGTAAGAAGAATTCTGATAAGCTTCTTATGTTTGGCATTATGCTAACAGAGGAGAGTCGCTCTGAGAGACTGCTATGACACCACAGACTGGGATGTGCTCCTGAGCCCACATGGTGAGGACATAGAGGGGGCGACACACTGTCT
>NW_005187815.1:192137-193641 GCF_000239375.1 Pundamilia nyererei | reverse complement strand
TGAACAATGCTGGGCATCCTCTGCACACGGCCATTAACAACCAGAAGAGTCTGTTCAGTGACAGGTTGCTTCTCCCCAAGACAAGAACTAACAGACTTAAAAACTCCTTTGTCCCACACGCCATCAGACTGTTTAACTCCTCTCTGGAGGGGAAACAGGAGGACAAAGGAGGGGGAACAACTAAGCTGTAGTGCCTCTTCACCTCACTGTACAATACCTTGTGCAATACTATTTGTAAATAGTCAACAGTGCAATAGACTCAATACTTGAAATGTGCAATTCACTTGTATTTTTATTTTTTATTCCTATTTATCCTATTTATTGTGTGTGTCTGGCTGTGGCTTTTTTGGAAATCGAATTTCCCAGAGGACCCACCCGAGGGATTAATAAAGTTCTATCTTATCTTCACACACTGAGGTGAATTATGGAGGTCCACGCGGTTCTGAGCCTCACCATCTGCAGGGTTTGTTCACCTGTGTAAGCTAATGCTAGCTCTGCTCCATGCTAATCCCAAAAGCTAACCAGCATTAGACTCATAAACACACGTTAGCCGTTGGTAATTACAGCTCAGTGCACTCATCTTTAACGTGCTGATGTTTATTTTTAACCAATCACCACGTTACGCAGATAGTGTGAAAACGTTTATATGAAGTTTGTGACTGAACAGGCTGCAACACTTACGCCGTGTTCTCATTATTAAAGCAACTCTACCCTCCACAACAGAAAAAACAACAGCAAACTAAACAGCAAACAAACAAACATGTAACTTCATAAAAACTGATACCACATTCATTTAAAAACCAAAAGAGAATTACACATTTTCATACTTAGTACTCTGCCGTTCAAGCCCAACAACAGAAACACATTTTTGTCTGATTCCTGCACTGAAAAAACAAACTTTATACACAGTTTAGACTGTGTCATTTTCACTGTGCTTTAGAGATAATAGTAATAATAACTCATTTAAGTTTCATAATGTGGACTATGGAAACAGTGTGATGGTAACAGCCAGCAGGTTAATAATTTGTATTGCCCTTGTTTGTAACATAACTTTGAATTATTATTCAAAATGTCAAAGTTCCACACAGTAAGAAAAATAAGGAAGCATAGGTCAGCATTAAATAATAATAAAACAACAGTGCTCTCCCCCCGTCAGCTGGTAATTTAGTTTATAGAGTACAAGGCAACATGTCTGAAGGTTCTCAGCCATCAGGTCATCGCAGTCTGAGGAGCTCGGAAAGAAAAGCGTCTGGACTTCTTTAAGTTGCTTGAAGATCTTTCAACTGAGAAGCTTCTTCAGTTCTCAGATGAAATGTTGGAGAATCCCAGTTTTTAAGCCCCGTGGGAGTGTCCCCTAAGATGGTCCTGGACCTACTATTGATCAGCGTGCGGCCCTTCAGTCTTTATACAGGGAGTGCAGAATTATTAGGCAAGTTGTATTTTTGAGGAATAATGTTATTATTGAACAACAACCATGTTCTCAATGAACCCAAAAAACTCATTA
>NW_005187815.1:184147-191671 GCF_000239375.1 Pundamilia nyererei | reverse complement strand
TCAATAGTATAACAGTGACAGGAGGAAAGACTTTTGTAGAGTCTGTGACACCAAGCATGTCAAATCAAATCCACATAACCACCAAGAAAAAGGCATAGCATTAATATGCTAGAGTGCAACTCCTACAACACGTACTGGCATGAGCCCAGACAAACTGCTCATGAGATGAAAAATCCACACCACTCTCCACTCATTAAAAATAAACTGATTCCAAAATGTTCAGATAAAGATCTAATCAGAGGCAGAAATGCTGAAGCAAAGCAACAACAAGGCCTTTAGTTTAACAGAAGACATGGAGTGTAAGACTTTCCTCCGCTTCAGTCAGGAATCCAGTCATGGTGGAGCTAATTGAGGATACGAAATGGAAATGACTGGTGTGCTTGTATCAGTTGTACTCTCCAAGAGAGGGAGAGATGAGAAGGAACAGACAATATTTGCAGCTGTGGATATCATCAGAGGAAGCCACTGAAACCATGCCAATGAGGTCAGAGCCGGTAAGAACAGAGACATGTCAACAGGACTCTTGTCAGAAAGACAGTAGCAGTGATGGATGTAAAACTGGAAAGTCACACTAAAAATCCTTTTGGAAAAATCCTATAAACCTGCTGTCAGACTATGTTGGTTCAGAGAAATCAGAAAACTTAGGAATCTTTAAGTGGAAAGACATGAGATCTTTATGTCAATGCTTTTATGTTATGAGAAACTTTATTAGTTAAAGTTAAGTTACTAATTTTAAGAGAGAAATATTCAAGTATGTATTTGGTGCTTTAAGTGTTAAGATTTAAGGTTACAGCATTATTATTATTATTATTATTATTATTATTATTATTATTATTATTATTATTATATCACGGCAGACCCAACGATGTTTACATGAACATGCTTTACAGCTTCTCTTTATTGGCCACTTTTCACACGCGGTTGCTGTGCGCATGCAGCTGGTCTTATTTCCAGCACACGGTCCGACACATAACACAACAGCAGAGAGAGCACCGACTTTAAGGCAGGTGTGACCACCTCTCTTGCAGCAGCACTGCAGACCACGCCCCACCATACACATTAACCAGGCAAAATAAATATTTATGCAGGTATTTTGCAAATATTTATTATTCATTTTTTAGGAGCATAGTGCTTTTTTCCAATTATTTTTAAAATTCAGGTCAAAGCCCAAAGAGGATACAAGGATGACGGCTCAGTCTTTGTTTGCTACATGGATAATTTAAGTCCATCTTTTTAATTAATTTAAAAGAGACCTTCCCCTGGATGTTTTTCTTTTTTGTTATAATTTTTTAAGAGTTCAAGTGTGTTCATTACATAAATAAAATTTAATTTTCTTTGTAGCACTTCATGGATTTCATAAGCAACACACTATAGTTGTTTAGCATAACGGTAAAAAACAATGTGTGCAGTGTTATCTTTGTTTTAGATGTCAAAAAGTATTTGCGGCTCCCAGTTTTCTTTTCCGTGTAAACTGGGTCCAAAAGGCTCTTTGGGTCTTAAAGCTTGCTGACCCCCGAGTCAAGGTGTGAAAAAGGGTTTCGGGTGAAACCGTTGTGAGACCCTGCCTCATCCTATCAGTGAGTTATTGAGATGAGTCACATGACCCTGGCCTAGCTGCGATGTTTAGTATTCAGACCAGTGGTTATGAAGTCATCAGAACAGGAATATTACTCAAACTCATTAATCATTTGTTTCAGCAATTTGATCCTGTAGATATGCGTTTTTTGTTAGGTAAATTAACATTATTTAATATTAAATATGAGCCATTGGTTTTATTTAATCACCTGATAACAGTTGGGTACAGCTCACCGGTGTACAGGTAAACGGTGGTGAAGGAGGCTGAGGTGAAAGCTTTACCCAGGCAGGCCAGCGTGGTCCTCAAAGTCTGCATGTCTGTGGGGTTAGAAACGGGATTGGGAATAGGACCAGGATCAGAATTCAAGGCAGGCTCAGGATTTTGTTCAGGTTCACGATAGGACATAGGGTCAGAATTAGGGTTAGGATTAAAGACCTAGATCAGTGCCAGAATCAAAGATTTGGGTAGGAATTAGAATTAGTATTGAAATTAGAATTGGGATCATGGTCCACATTAGGATCGGGGTCAAAATCAAGACCCAGACTTCAATAGAGATTGGGACTTAGATCAGGATAAAGATCAGAATCCAAAATTAGACTCTGGGTCGGAGTCAGGTTCATATTCAGGATCAGAAATAGGATCTGGATTAGAATCAGTTTCAGACCAGGATCAGAATCTGAACTGAAATCAGAGTCAGCATTAGGATTGTGACTGGGATCCTAATTAAGATCAGGGTCATGATCAAATCCAGGACAGGGAATAGAAATGGATTGGGGTTATGTTCATATCAGGGTCGAATCACGATTCAGATTGGGTCGTTGTCAGAATCCAGGACCATGATTTGAATTAGGATTCTTTTAAAAAATTCAAATTGGAATTAGAATCGGGATCTAAATTAGAATCAGGAACAGGGCAGTATCACAGTCGGGATTAAGATTACAGTTCAGATTGCATCAGGATCAGATTCTGGATCAGGATCAGGGTTGAATCAGAATCAGATTTGGGATCACAATCCTAAATCAGTGTTATGATAAATTTGGGGATATGGAATAGGATCTAAATCAAGATTGCGATCAGAATACGGATTGGGATCAGTTTCCGAATTAGAATCAGGGCCAGGGTCTCAAATAGATTCAGAATGGGGATCAGGATTAGGATGTACCTGTGGGGACAAAGATGTTGGCAAAGATGATGGCGGCAGAGAAGAAGAGACAAACTGCCTGAGAGACCCGCCTCCCCAGGTAACTGAGTATTCCCAATGCAAACAGTTTGGCGGGAATATCTACAGCTCCAAAGATGATCTGCATCAGGTAAATACTCACCTGCAACAACAAACAACCAATAGGAAGGAAGTACAGTAGATCCAACCAATAGGATGGGAGAAGAAGTTTAAACAGGTGTACTGAAACTTCAGCAGGTAAGTAGGAAGACAGGTATCGGGTTGCTCACCCCAAACTTCTGGAGGTCCATCGCCAGGCCATAGTATGCAAAACTAGTAGAGAACCTGCACAGAGGTGAGTACACAGGTGTACAGGTGGATACAGGAGCTTCATTTTATTTAATAAAAAAAACATAAAACAGATAGAAGAAGCAGGTAAACAGAAGAGCAGGTAAACAGGTAAGCAGGTGAGACAGGTGAGCATATGAGCAGGTGTATGTCTGACCAGACGGCCATCAGACAAATGGAGATGCGTCTCATCCCCGGGGTCCTCAGCAGGTCGAACATCGTGAATGTTGAACGAGCCGACTCAATCTCTTTGTTCATGTGAGAGTGGAGCACCTGCAGTCACATGGGACAGAGCTCAGCATCTGATTGGAGAAATTGCACTTTTACACAGGTGGCCAGGTTACCTCAACAGTGATCTTATCGATCATCTCTGATTTCCCGTTGATCCGAGCAACTCGGTGAAGACTCTTCAATGCGTCCTCAGAGCGCTGGTTCAAAACAAGCCATCGAGCTGACTCTGAGTACCACCTGACCAATCAGAGCACAGAGAGAACTACCTGACCAATCGGAGAGCAGAGAGAAACACCTGACCAATCACTGTCCTGTTTTTTAAGTCTGACTGACCAGCTGTAGGCGAAGAACAGGAAGTTAGGTGCACAGACAACCATCTGCAGCTTCCTCCAGTCTCTCAGCCAATATGCAAGCCCGGCCAGGACCATTTGACCAAAGGTGAAGAAGAAGGAACTGAGTGTGCCGACTACTGTCCTCGTCTTGGTTGTGATCCACTCAACCTCTGAGGAGACACTCAGTTAGGAAGACAGACAAGTGCCCAGGTGGACAGGTAAATAAGGAACCAGGTAGACGGGTACTTAGGGAAACTCCGTTAATGATGACCCCAGACACCGCCATCCCACTCAGAAACCTGAAGATGCAGTAGGTGGAGTATGTGGGGGAAAGGGCGGAGCTACAGCCAAGCACAGCAAGTTGCAGGTATGACCAAATCAGAACGGACCGCCTCCCAAACCTGAGAGATAGACAGAAGGAGTCGGATTGCACTGCTAACCTGAGACAATGAACAGGTATACACAGGTAACTCTCACCTGTCAGATAAGCTGCCGTAGACTATGGCTCCCGTTAAAACTCCACCCATATAAATGGTTTGAATCATTTGTTTGAGAGGACGGAGGGAGCAGACCAGACTCCACTGTGACACACACAGGTGAGAGATTGATAGGTAAGAGACAATTGACCTCATTAACATATCTGTGGCAATGCGCGCTAATAGGCTCGCTGTGTGCCTGCCGCTACCTCGGAGACGGTGGTGGCGAGAAAGTCTGATTGCTCAAAGGTCCATCCGTCAATGCAGTCTTCGGTCTCTAGGTGGCTAACATTAGTGGAACTGTTAGCAGCTAACAGCTGCCACTGAGGATTCGCATACCTGGACAACAGGTGCAACAGGAAATGATGTGACGGTCAGGTTAAATATTTAAACAACTGAGGAGAAGGAAGAAAACCTTACCTCCTGCAGCGGGCCAGTCTATTTCCTGAAGAATCAGGAGGGATAAACATTTTCAGCAGCTGCTTCTCATCCACCTGAAACAACCAATCACATTCATCCATCCAGATTTATTGATTTAAGGAAGTAAAATTGAGAAAACTAAAGAAATGGGATCATAGTGCCTGCACTAAAATGCCCAGACAGGTAGACAGTCAGGCTGACAGGTCACCTGGTGAAGGTGCGACAGGTTGCTCAAGCTGTGATTGGCTGGTATGCTGCAGTAGTGAGTGGGGACTCCAGAGACAAAGTTGTTTAGCAGGTTCTGACTCGCCATCAGCAAACCAGGTAAACTGATCAGGGTCACATGGATCCACTGGTACCTGCCAAACCCACCAACCTTGCCATAACAACAGGAAACACATTAACCCTAACCCTACACACCTGTATGACACACCTGGACAGTGAAGTTATTTCTTGCATAGGAGGAATTTAAGTGTCTCACCTCATCCAGCAGCTCAGCGAATCCCATCTCAGCAACAACAACAAATAGCAGCAGGTATCTTCAGGTGCTTCCAGGTGTTCTCAGGATCTGAACTTTTGTTCCATCAGAACAAACCTGACAAGAAACCAAACAGCAGACCTGAGCAGGTGTTTGGGTCAAAGGTCAAAGAGTGAAAAACATGAAAACAACTGCTCCGAGTTTCTTCTCGAGTTTAAAATTGTGAAATATTTGCATGGAGTCTGGTAAGAGCTCTTAAAGGATTACAGTCTGCAGCTGAGGAGAATGCAGAGGCAGAAAGAGGATTTACTCAGAGTACTTACAGAGGCTGTCGGACGGCCCGCTGACGGAGGGGCGACTGACGAAGCAGGCAGAAGACAGACTGAGAGGAAATGAGTGACTGGACATTAATCAGTGACTTTAGGACACTGTCTATTTTCCTAACTTTGTGTTTGTGTTAATGTTTGTGAGACACTGGCGACATCGTCAAAGTCACCACCAACATCACCACCAACCAAACAGCCACCTTCAGCAGGGAGGAAACGATCACACTGTAGCACTCCATCAGAGAACTAATGCGGTCTGTGCTCTGACAGCGACCCGAGTATTTTAATAAAGAACAGGAAGACTGGAGCAGAAGATCAGGAACAGGAACATAATCATGTATCAGTAATAATAAGTTTGTATCTCAACGAGTCGAGAAAGAAAAACTGGATAGAACACAAAAATTAGACAACAATTAGAAGGATTAGACATTTAGATTTTCAAAATAAAATACTTTATTGGGGCTCTTAGTCATACTGTTGTGATTTCAAAACAAAAGTCCATAACAGTTCATCAGGAAGTGTTCAAAACATCTGAAAACTGTGGAAACTTGTCCCCCCCCCCGTGGAGTCATCTGTTTTCGTGTCCTCGCTCCTCACTGAGCTTCTCGCTGGAATTTGTCCAGCAGTTTTTGCAAACAATCATCTCAGCAGGTTTCCGAATGGTGGTGGCAGCAACTCATGAACACGCTGTGACACGTGTGTCAGTGTCCCAATCAGGGCGCAGCAGAGCAGGCGACTTTACAGTGTTTATGAAGCTGCAGAAAGACTGACACAGGTCAGAGGTCACAGCGTGACATGTTTCTTCAGTCACACAAAAACTCTTGAAACTCTTACTGCTACAACTACACGTTTCTTTTCCAGCTATTTATTAATTAGTGACTTACTTATATATATATATATATATATATATATATACACACACACACACGTGTGTATATATTGTACTATTCTTAGTTAGTGTATTGTCTGTCTCTTTAATGTTGGTTTATAATGGAGCACTGTAACAAAAAAAATTTTTTTATTTCCCCCAGGGATCAATAAAGTATTCTGATTCTGAAAAGCCTTAAAATGAAACCGTCAGTATGCCACACCAGACTCCATTTAAAAACTGTCTGATTTTAGATTTTATTCAAGCTCAAACTGCTCCTTCCCGTCAGTCTTAGTTCACATTCAGGCTCTGATCAAACAGACCAGACTCCATTTAAAATCTGTCTGATTTTAGACTTTGAATTGAAAATAAGCTGAATTGTTCAGTTCATGTTTGGCTGTTTCTTTCTGTGACAAAGTTTCTCTTTGGAAATACAAAATGTCTCAAACATGAAACTGTTTCTACCGAGTTTCTACTGATTAACAAATCAACCAACCAATCATAAATCAGTCTGTGAGCTACGGGACAAAAGAAATGTTTAGTGAACATCCCAGTCTGTGTATAGGTCATTAGTGAATCTGCCTTGTTCACGATGACTCGACGTTGTTCCCGTCACGCTTCGCCGTCTCTCAGTTGATCATTACCGACCTCTGTAATCATCCATCACACTCAGTCTGAGTAACCCTCAGAGGTCAAACATACGTGTTCAGGTTGGTTTCCAGCAAAGAGCCCTACTTTGACACCGTCACAGGTTTATCTGTGGCACGGCCTTTAAAGGAGTGTCCATAGCCCCATCCTGTGCCTGTACAAAACATGACGTCACCTGGTTGGCGCTAACTAACGACTGAACCAATAACTGAGAGGTAAATAAGAACTGTAGAGGCTCGTCGTTGTGTCTCTCTGATGCTGTCGGCGGTTTCTCGCTGTGGCGAGCTGCAGTGAAACACGTGAATCCACTCATTAGCTGTGATGTTCGGGTCTGTAGACTGAATGAATCAGTGTGGAGGGGAGCCTGTTTGAGTCAGGTGACCCGCTGGATAACCTGACTACACTTGTCACGTCCTTTACCGCCACAAGACGGCGCTAAACATGCTCCAATAACTAGTTAGTTATTTCTTAAATCCAGCTTCACAGAGTTAAACCTCTGAGCTGTAAGTGAGCCTGAACACACACACACATTTCACTGACATGTTGGACTTTGGTCTTTAAAAGAACTCAGCGTGCTCATTCAGTTTGACTTTATTCACACAGAAACCAGAACACCAACGGTCCCTGAAGGCATCGTGGTGGCTTCAACAACACCTCATTGT
>NW_005187815.1:177732-182261 GCF_000239375.1 Pundamilia nyererei | reverse complement strand
TTGTAAACCTGCTCAACATCTGGCAATAAACCCTTTCTGATTTCTGATTTCAATATATGCTCACAACTATTAACCACATTTCCTGGTTATCCAAAGGCCATCTCCCCACACCCGTATATGGCTTAACTTTAATGGTTCACCATATGCAAGCATAGGCGAGCCCCTAAATGGCCGGGAGTGGACATCCTTCACAAGATAAGGAAACCAGAATCTCACATGAAACCTGCTGTAGTTAAACAGCTACAGCTGATTACCTCCTGCAGCATCATAGATGTGTCGGACGAACAGAAGAATATCTAACCACGCAGTTTAAGGCACGGTTTACACATTTAAGTGCAACAATGGCAACATTTAACAATTTACTCTGACAGTGACGGTACTCCTGACAAACAGAGTCACTCGTTATACAGACGAGGAGTCAATGACTTCTACATAAAAGCAAACAAGAAGTGGTTCACTGGTTGTTTGTAACCAAGAGAAGAAACAGAGCGGTTTGGGACGTGTATGAAAAACAAATAAAACCACCATCATCAGAAGGAAAACCTTCAAAATAAAAGCTCAGACTGACCTTGTCGATGATGGCTTCCTGTTTAATGCGGTCGTTCTTGAAGTCGTCGTTGACGTCCAGGACGAGAACAGGAAGTTCGCTCAAATAATCAAAGTCCAACCTTAATGCAAACACAGGTTAAAAAGGCGCTCCTGAACGCACCGCTGAGGCTCTGAGCACGCTCAGTGGCATATAGTTACCTGAGGTTCCTGTGGTAGAGCCAGGCTTCATGTTTGAAGTGCAGCTGCTCAAGGTACTCCAGAGGAATTTCCTGCTCTTCTTGCCGGCCGCGATGAAGCAGCCGCTGCATGCAGCGCTGAAAAATACACACACAAACACGGCACCTGAAGGCAACCGAAGGAAGGAGAGCCCATCACAGAGGGCGATGCGTTTACCCTGAGGTGGCAGGACTCTCCAGGTTCTCCTGTACGTCTTTACCTGTGGCGGGGCTCTGAGGTAGATGATGGCGTCGAGAGCGATGTCGGACTCAAACTGGTTCAGTAACCAGGTGTGCCAGTCCTGATACACACTCCACTCCGTCTCCGACAGGTCGCCGCTCTCAAACAGGTTTGACGCAAACACGTACCTGTACACACAGGAGTTACATGTCTCACACCTGTGTCTGTGTTAAATGCGTGCGAGTTACCTGTCAGGTGATCAATGGTCATGAGAATTTACATAATTAAGATTAAGGAACTGACCTCCCAGCCCATTGTTCCCTCAGTGGGCTGGTTTCAGTCATTATGTTTATAAGATTGAAACCTGCAGTCAGCTGAGACTGAAGACGTCACCTGATGATGATGAAACGCTACGTGCAGATGAACAGAAGCAACCTTTTGGAGACCTGTCAGGTAAGTTACCTGTCGGAGTAGACGGAGCGCTCGTAGAACTGGACGGGGTTTTCTGCCTGCTGAAGTTTGATTGATGGCGACTGAAGCTGAGCTCGAACTCTGCTCAGACACGCGTAGCTCTGCACACAGGTGAGACTCACTTGAGACAGGTACACATAGTCTGACACACAGTGCTGCTATGGTAGGGGATGGAGCCAGGTGTGTTACCTGGAAGGTGTAGGACCAGCGGCTGGGTTTATCGTACAGCATCTGCAGCAGGTTTCCTCCACTCTTTTGAGATGAGCTCAGCTCCTGCAGGTAAACAAGCA
This sequence comes from Pundamilia nyererei, assembly GCF_000239375.1. Classification (NCBI taxonomy): domain Eukaryota; kingdom Metazoa; phylum Chordata; class Actinopteri; order Cichliformes; family Cichlidae; genus Pundamilia; species Pundamilia nyererei. Next base: position 180,555 of record NW_005187815.1, on the reverse strand, counting down.
GGTAAACAAGCAGGTAAACACAGACTTTAGAGAATGTGTGCTGCATTCAGGCTCACCAGGTAAACGTCATCGCTGTCATTCTGCACGTTGCACCACTTGCCAATGGGTTCAGGGATGACCTCCCAGTCCTCTGATGCTGCCTGAAGGAGGCGCACAAACGTCGACTTTCCTGCAGCTGGAGGCACACGGGTGAGACACACGGGTGAGACACACGGGTGAGACACACGGGTGAGACACACGGGTGAGACACACGGGTGAGACACACGGGTGAGACACAGAAATGTGACAGATCTCTGGTCCTGCCTGATTGGAGGAATCACACCTGTTCAGGTAACCCTGACATGACACAATCTCAGGTTTACTGTTCCACAAAGTGAGCCAAGTTACCATGGTAACATTAGACCTGGTAACGATGACCCACTTCCTGTTATTCTTAGTGAGCTGGCCTTTTCCCTCTTTGCCAGCTGGACCCAAGGCGGCGTGCAGTGTGGAGCTACTGATGCTCCACACACTAATACAGGAAATCAGCATTAATGCTGATGCCGTAGGACTTCCTGTGTGGGTGGGGCTTAAGAAAAGGACCGAAACAGCTGACTTTTGCAGGAAGTCATGTGACCGCAGGATCAAGTAAAACCATGGCAACCATGAGCAGCTGATTCAACCTCTGATTGTCTCTGCTCACACTCCTCACACTGTCACCTGACCCCAACCTCAGTGATGAGGTCACGTCCTCGCTCTGGAGATCAAAACTCTGACCTGAGACTGAAGAAGTCACCTGGATGAGTGACGAAACGTTTCTCCACAAAACGCTGCGTCCAGATGAACAGAATCAACCTTTGGAGGTCTGACCTCGACTTGCAAACCTCCATCAGTCTGGCTCACCTGAGCCCCGCCCACAGACTCCACATGACCAGCGTTCACCTTCAAACACCTAAAGGAGCAAGCTCCACTTATTTATCACCCAAATTTAAACCTCCGCCTTCTAACCCCAGCAGCACAGCTCCATTAAAAACTGCTGATTATTGATCACAAACAGCTGATTTTCAAAGACAAACAGCTTATAATTGAGTTCAAACAGCTGATGATCAATCGATTATCGTAAGAAATCACTCGGTTGATGGAAACGTCCAGATGATTACTGACTGTTGACAGCAAATTTTGACTATAAACAGCTGGTTATCGATCACAAACAGCTGATTATTGATGATAAGCGGGCGGTTTTGGCGCCACTTGTTTCCGTGAAGGCGGGAGGCTCACGGACTTACAGACCCGGGCCTGAGAGCTCGTTAACCGGCGGTCCGGGTCGGTCCCCCGGCTCCGTTTGCCCCGGTCGGTCCGGGTCAGTCGGGGTCCGTGAGCGTCCAGCCGGTCCGGGGGGCGCGCGCCCCGGTGAGCTCACCTATGTTTCCTTCGATGGAGATCTTCTTCTCCTTCCTTTGACGGGAAAAGCTGCCGTTCAGCGGCGGGCTGCGGGGAGGGGGGCACGGCCTCTTCGGGGGGGTCGCCATGTTCACGGATCGATCGCTGATTATCGATTATTGCTCGCTGCTGTTTTGAAACCCACTGACCGGCGCGCGAGATGCTGCTCAAATTAAACTCCGCGCGCATACAGACTTCCGTTTCCGGGGGCGGAGTCACGCATGAGCAGAGGAGGAGGAGTGCAGACCTCCTTCAGTTTCCTTCATGTCCAACATCACACCTGCCTCACTCCACCTGCCTGGCTCTACCTTCTGTTACCTGTGTTCACAGCAGCCTTTCATCTCATCCACAGAGGAGAGAAACACAGTGGGTGGAAACAGTAGCGGTTTTTGAGCGGGGGATTCACTGGTGGCTGAAGCAGCATCTAATCACCAACCCGCAAAATAAAAACAAACCAACAAACACGAAAACACCAGACATCATCATACAGACTTATTATTTGCACCGATGTTTTTTCGAAAGTTTATACGCGAAAAGTGAGCGCGAGAGCCCTCGGTGCGCCTGCTCGCTGCTGAAGTCAAAGTAAACTTTATTGTCATCTCCGCTACAGACAGTGTAGTAGAGACACGAGACGACGAGGCTCCAGCTACAGCAGTGCAAGTAAACAAACAATAAATATAAGAAGAGTAAGAGAATAAATATACACTTGAGGACCAGGAGTAAAGGATCAATAACAATTCAAAATCTATGATTTACAGTTTGATGATTTAACCCTTTAAGACCTACCATAGAACCAAGTCTGCCAGAGCTTACTTTATATTTTTACATGGTGTAGTAGCATTTCAAGTTGCTATACATCAATACAACCGTTATAGCCCAAATTTTAATAATATGTCTGCATTAAGTCCATAGTAATTACATAAATTGCAAAAATGTGCAATAAACTACAAGAAAATTTAAAATATTTTTTTTACATATATTTCTACTTAGAGAAATTCAAGAGGCTTATCCCTGAAAACTTTAAATAGAAAAACATTGCAAAAATAAAACTTCAAGTAAAACACAAGCACTTCTGTTAAATTATTGCAGAGTGTCCACATTGTAATTCAACAAAATATCAGTGAACTATTTGGCACTGTCTCCAGCTTTCAGGATAATAAATAAACACTTCTGTTTGGAATAAAGTAAATAAAAATTAGGTTTCAGAATGAAATAAACAATGGACACAGAATGTCCATATTGTTTGTTTGTTAATTTATTTCAAACATGTAAACAATATACAGGTACATTTAGTATGTGGAGTATGTGGCAGGGACTAAACACGATCGCAGACTTTAGAGGGAAAACCAGCACACCGCAGACCACGGCCTCTCTGTGTGAGGATCTAAACGTATTCTACGCTAG
>NW_005187815.1:169483-175229 GCF_000239375.1 Pundamilia nyererei | reverse complement strand
TTATTACCCCCAGAAATTTATTTTCACTGACTCTTTCAATATCAACACCATTTATTTGAATCTCAGCATTTTTATTTAAACTACTATTTCCAAATAACATCAGTTTAGATTTATTCAAATTTAATGATAATTTTTTTTTATCAAGCCAGAACTTCACTTTACTTATTTCATATCCTCCAATAAATTCTGCAGATCATCACCAGAGCAGAAGATGTTTGTATCATCAGCAAAGAGAACCACTTTTAATACTTTGGACACTTTACAGATGTTGTTAATGTACAAGTTGAAGAATTTTGGACCCAAAACTGACCCTTGGGGTACACCACAAGCAATGTGCATACATAAGGAGCAACCACCATTTAATTTCACAAACTGCTTCCTGTCACCTAAATAACTCCGGGCCCAATCTAGAGCGACCCCTCTGACACCATAACGTTCAAGGTTTCTTATTAATATATCAGGATCTATAGAGTCAAATGCCTCAAGTCTCTGAATAACCCAACCACATGTTGCTTTTTGTCTGTGGTATTTGTGATGTATTCTATTGAATCTAATAGTGCCGATGATGTTGGTCTGCTCGATCTGAATCCGTACTGACTCTCGCATCCCCCGGGTGGTTTTCACACAGCTGAATAAACGTCAAACAGAAAACTGATTAAACAGAAGTGTGAGATGGTCGAGTTTACTCCAGTGTCCTGTTATATTTTAGACAGCAAGGAGCAGACGGCCGAGTTTATTAAACTCCACCGAGACAGCGGTGACGCAGATCTGAAGGCTGGACCGTCTTATTTCACAGCCTCGCACTTCCGGCCTTCTCGGTCTTTGGAGGACCCGGCCCACGTAGACCGCGAAGGCCGGGGTCCTCCGAAGGACGTTTTGGGACACAGCTAATAAGAATCAGAATACTTTATTGATCGCTGGGGGAAATTATTTTTTGTTACAGTGCTCCATTATAAGCAAACATTAACAAGACAGACACTCCAGTCCAGCAGGTGGCGGTAGTGCACTTGACGCTCTTTGCTACCCCCATAAAAAGATAAATGAAGAAGAAGAAGGCTCTCACGCATGCGCAGTGTGTCCTCAGAGTCGGGAGCAGAAAGAAGATGGCGGCGCCCGTAGATCTGGAGCTGAAAAAGGTAGGAGCTCCTCACCTGTGTGTGTGACTAGCGTGGTCAAGTGTTTTTTCCACAGTCTCCGGTTTAAACTGCCTACGACCTCGTCTGTGTCCGCGGGACACCGAGACCGTCAGGCTCGTGACTTTAACACAGCTGCGCTCAGGCCTTGTGTCGTCACCGTGAGGTAGTTAGAGCCCCTAATGTCATACTGACGCAGCGGAATCGTGTGCGAGTGGGTTGTGGGTCTCTGGTGAGACGCCGTGACGTAGAGCTAAAGGGGGCGGGTACTTCACAGTGGGCAGGCTCTGTTACTATGGGGACTAACCCAGGTGCGCTCCGCAGGCCTTCTCCGAGCTGCAGGTGAAGATGATCGACACGCAGCAGAAAGTCAAGATGGCCGATCTGCAGATCGATCAGCTGACGCGCGTTCAGAAGCACGCCAAACTGACGCACGCCGAGATCGCCACGCTGCCCGACAACACGCGACTCTATGAGGGTGTGGGGCGCATGTGAGTCACCTACCTTCAACCTTAACACACCTGAACGTCACGCAGGTGTCAGCCAATCACATTGGTTTAATCATGACGTGTTTCAGGTTCATCCTGCAGTCCAAGGAGGAGATCAACAACCTGCTGACAGACAAACAGAAGACGGCTGACGAGAAGATCAAAGAGTTGGAGGTGCGCATGCACACGCCTCTTCTCATTGGCTAACTACTGATTGACATCACGCGTGTGGGCGTGTTCTGCGTGGGGTTAGGGAAACCTAGTCTTCTCAGGAGAGACGGCATCCATCCCACTTTGGTTGGAGCAGCTCTCAAAATAGGACTATCCAGAGTTGGGACCTGTTTCACCTTAAACTTACTGAACACGGTTGTCAGAAAGGAGTTTTTCCTTCTCACTGTTGCCAGGTGCTTATAGAGGGGCCCTTGGCAACAATCTCAACTATCATGTGACCCCCCTCACACACACACAGAGGGTCACATGATAGTTGGGGTTAGAGTCTTTACTTTAAAAATGAAACACGTTGATGTAACTGTTGTTGTGATTTACACAAAAAAAGGAATGAATTGTCCTGCAGTCTGATTTCAGGAGGTTGGAACAGTGTTGGTGTGCGACACACACACACACACACACACACACACACACACACACACAGAGCTAAGCACTGACAGTATGTTTGTGCTTGTGATTTCCAGCAGAGGAAGGTGTACCTTGAACGCAGCGTGAAGGAAGCTGAGGACAACATAAGAGAGATGCTGCTGTCCAGGAGAGCCCACTGACCATCATCATCACACACACACTATAATTACACTGTAATACACACACACGCTGTTTCCCGTGTGAGTTTTCCACAATAAAAGCTTGAAGACGCTCTGCCTGCTGGTGGGTTTTTTCAGTCTGTGATTTAAATCTTTACTTTGAATTTGATGATGATGAAGAGGAAGACAACCCTGTTCTCAGTGGGTGATCTGATGATTAAAACCAGCAGACGATCATGTGACTGTATGGAACTACGTTTGCCCAAAGGAGGCGGGGTCATAATGTGATCGGTCACTTTGAATCCTTTGAAACAGAAGGATTCAAAGAGCTGACCTGAGGTCTGTGCCCTGAGGTCGATCAGGACATGAAGAGATTATATTAAGCAATTATAACTTACCAGATATTTAAAGCTGCATGTCTAACACATGCTTAACACATGTGTAACTGCACCATGAGTGGATGCAGCGCTAAGGACAGGCCCTGTATTTCTCTGGTTTTATGATGTTCTCAGTGTTCAGGTGATAAATCAGCACATAACTGAGCAGCAGCAGAAATAACAGCTGCAGTTAAACAGCAGCGACCTGATTCATTTGGTCAGAGATTCATCCGAACAGTGAAGATCCTCTGAACGTCGAAGGTCAAAGGTGTTACGAAATCAGTTTTACCCCGGTTCTTTTATTCGTCGAAACTCAGTAGTCATTTCACAAAACCTTTATTCATCTTCATTTAAGCATGCACTTCTAGAAGGGAAGACGAGGCCGGTGTGTCCCTCTGCAAAAAATCTTCACTGCTTTGTCTGTGAAACACAGTTTTGTAGGGGCGACCCCATCATAAAACCCCCCACGGTGTGCTGCAAACTCTGTCTGTGTCTATGTGCACGAGCACATGAATGCCTACATGTGCGCGTTCCCGCATGTCTATGTGAGTGCTCGTGTGTGACTGTGTGCGCATACCTGTGTGTGTGTGTGAGTGCACATGAGTGAGTGTGCGTGTGGATGTGTGTGCGTGACAGTTAAAACACTGTGGGTGTAGGTGACTCCCTAGGTCATAAAACCCCTCTCCCTTCCAGACCACAGTTATCCAGTTACAAATGTTGAGACCCCCACCCAAACATCCTCTGGGGAATTTCCACTCTGTGGGGGAGGGGTCTCCTACAATCTACTCCTAAGTTCACGACACAGTGAGGCCTTTATTATATTGAGGGCAGTGTCTCTACAATAGTTCTACATTCTATGTTAACACATTTCTAAACTCTAAAATCAGCTAAACACTCCTACAAAGGTCAGATAAGCTGCCGGTGTAAGATGAAGCTGAAAGAAACGCACATTTACCTGGACAGGTGAGTGACATCAGAGCTCCGACTGCATGAAACTTTCTGAGAGCCAGCCCACTTGTTCATGTACGTGTCACCTGTGTATCCTCGGACTGTGACGCCCACCCAGCCCACATCCTGGGCTTTCCACTTATGTCATGTGACCAGTTTACCACCTTTCAATCAAAACCGCCGACACACCAACAAGAGGAGAGGTTAGCAAAATACTCTCCTTCTACTACTATTGTTACCATAGTAACTACATGTAGTGGTGTTTATTACATGGTTATTACCTGTGAAATTGTCTTTCTTTGAATGTGAGCTGCAGTGGACACCAGGACAGGTTCAGTGCTGCTGTTGGAGTACAAAGGTGAAGCAGAGGGTTTTGTACACCACAGCAGAGGGAGGTTCAGACTGGATGAAGAGGAGGAGTAACGCCTGGTCTAGGAGAACACGACGAAGAGGAGGAAGACACAGGACTACCTGACGAGGAGATTGACTCGGGCGGGGCGGTGCTCGGTGGGCCAGCACGAACTGTGTGCATCATTTAGTTCCAGGATAACGTATCCAGCGTAGTATCACATTAGATTACTGTGTTGAGAGTATCCGGTACTTCAGTACTCGTGTGAGCCTGAAGTCCGAGAACACTGGAGTCCGATTAAGCACATGGATGATAAACTGAAGGTTTGGCAGCTGCTCCTCAGACCCCGCTGTCAACAACAAACACCACCTGCCAACACAAAGGTTTTCTTTGCCACGTCAGTACATGTGGTTGCCTCCACTGACCAGAATTATCAGCAGGACAACGATGGTAGGTTAGCAGGCAAAACCTCCTTGCCTACAAGTCTCTGCCCCCACTGCTGCTAATGGTCTGGGGCTGGATTGTCTGTGGAGTGACCAGAGACTGGTGCTGCAGTCGACTTGTGACTGGTTGGATCGGTTCCCACAGGAACTCACATAAGCTTTGATCTATATTTCACAGCCATCGATCTCAGAGTCTTCTAACAACTGGAACCACAGTGAAGGACCAAGTGTCACAGCCAATGAGGCGCCAGGAGAGGAGCATCAGTGATGGTGGAAGAACTACGTCTGTTCAGCTAAATATACAGGTTAATATCGTCCTGGTAACAAACAGCAGAAAACAAGAATAATGAAGATTTTTGTTTTTTCATCTAATTAAAGGTTTTTAATGACACCCTAGCACGGGTGGGGAACTCCAGGCCTCGAGGGCCGGTGTCCTGCAGGGTTTAGATGTGTCCTTGATCCAACACAGCTGATTTAAATGGATAAATGACCTCCTCAACATGTCTTGAAGTTCTCCAGAGGCCTGGTAATGTGATTCAGGTGTGTTGACCCAGGGTGAGATCTAAAACCTGCAGGACACCGACCCTCGAGGTCTGGAGTTCCCCACCTCTGCTCTAAAGCTGTAAAGTGGTCCAGTTTGATTTTCTAAATTCAGCTGTAATTTCAAACCAAAGTTGTCCTTTTGTTGTTGTCCACTATAGTCCTGTGTGTTTAAAAAATACATTATAAGTAGTTTTTAGGCTCAAAAAGAAATCACACACAAAAAAAAGTGGAAGGTACTCTTCTTCTTTGGTTTCCAGCAGCTAATACCGCTGTTAGAGGCGGGGCTTGATGTCAGACAGGAAGTCACCTGCTGTCAGGATAATTAAGTCTAATCAGGTTATTGTGTCACAAACAGCTGATCCATCAGAGCGCTGACACTGAGGTCAGCGAGTGCTCTGTACCTGTCTTCATGACCTCAGTCTGTGGCCACGCCCCTCTGCAGGACATGTATAGGAATTTCTTTTATTTATGTATTAATCACATTATTTTATTGTATGATACCTTGGTGCCACTGGATTTTAGCATGTCTCACACTCATGCAGTTAGACAAATGGTGGGGGTGTAGTAAGGAAGTTGGTGGGAGCAGACAACTCCACAGGAAGAATCTTTTGTGTCTTCGAGGACTCTGGGAGGTAGCAAGGGAGTGTGAACCTTAAGGTGTGAAACAGCTGTGTACTGCCTTTTGTTCCTGGAGAAGGTATTTCACTGAG
>NW_005187815.1:165263-167299 GCF_000239375.1 Pundamilia nyererei | reverse complement strand
CGTCTTCAAGCAACTTAAAGAAGTCCAGACGCTTTTCTTTGCAAGCTCCTTTGACTACGATGACCTGGATGACTGAGAACCTTCACAGACGTATTTAACTGAGAGCCATGCTAGGCTCAGAGAGACTCTGCTGACCTGCCCCGCGGTCATGCAGGGACTTCATCAAGCTTGTTTTTTTCTGTTCTTTGTGTTTGATTAAAGAATGTTAGCTACTGCTCACCGCTCGTCTGCAGGCTTTATTTAAACGGAAAACTTCCACAACAGACAACAGCCTGTCGGCTTACTTTATTAATAAAGACTCACGGCTGGAACTGCTTCAGCAGAGAGGAGGCGGGGCCTAATCCAGCTCAACACCGTCAGAGGTAACTATGGTGACGCATAGAAGCTCCAAGTTAAGAGTTTCATCAGAGCAGCTTAAATCAGACAGAAAATGAATGGAGTCTGGTTGGAACAGATTACCTTTCAGAGGTTTTTTATTCCTCTTCATTAAGAGTCAATCACCAATCAATAACCAGTCCGTACTGGCTTCTTCATGATCAGTAACTAAACTGATCAGCAGACAGGTGAACCGCTGCTCTGTGGTGTGATGTCACAGCTGTGAGCAACGACATCACTGTGACATCATCACCTGTTGTTGTTGTTGGGGTTCTGGATGAAGTTGATGGAGTAGGCGCCGCTGGCGGCGTCCTGGTTCACCTGGAAGTTGTTGGTGGAGAGTCCGAACGGCCGCAGGACCATGTTACCTAGGTCCTTCAGCTTACCTGTGGGTCAGAGGTCACAGAGATCACAGCTCCATTGTATGTCTAATGTATGGCTTTTATTGTGAAAGGACTCCTGGCCCTGAGCTATCAGGCTGCAGGCTTTTATTGTTTAAGTTGCATCTCTGTAATGTGAACAATCAGAGCCAACAGCTGATCAGAGTTCATGTCTGATCTGTGTGTGCCTTTAAAATCATGTGGATCGATCATGTGATTTCATTTCAGTCTTGTCACCGATTGGCTCCTCTCACCTGTCACAGGTGATGTTATGGCTGAAAAACACTGTCTCCACCTGAACAGGTACCAAGCTGCATGTCGCACCGACAGGTACGTACCAGACAATCATGGATGATTGATTAATGGTGTGTTCAGGTGCAATACGTACTAAGCATCTCCTCCTTCAGCTTCTCGTTCCTCTCCTGGATCTGTAGAGGCAGCCTCTGATAGAGACACACAGGTGGACACAGGGTGGGAGACACAGGTGGAGACACAGGTGGAGGGAGAGAGAGAGAGAGGTCAGCTGTGTAAGTCTGTTTTTCGTCCCTTTCACGCCTCCTTAGCGCTGACCCCTGACCTCAGAGGGGGCTGAACCTGAATAAGCACAGGAGGCCCTGGTAAACCCTACTGGTCGCTCTGCACGCCACTGTGACACCATCAGATTGGCACAGGAAGCTGCTGTAGTCGCCACGTTAGACGGAGGAGAAGAAGAAGTCAGAACTAGAAGCAAAGTTTGAAGATCTGAGACCCTGTCGAGTGTTTGTTTCAACGATTTTTCCACAGACTGCTGCAGCAGCTCTGACCGTGTAGGAAACGAGGAGGCGTTTCTCTTTTACTGGCTGAGGTGTTTTTGCAGGAGGTGGCGCAGAGCCATTGCAGGGGGGGTCGTGGTATGAATGAAAACAAAACAAAACAATGTTTGGACGCAGCGAGCATAATGAACATTGTTTTGATGGGGCTCCCACACAAACACAAAGCAGAGGATGAAGCATCACCAGATATGCTTCCAAACCAGCTTCCTTCCAGGCCAAAGACTAGAACATGTGATGAAGCATATCTTGCTTTAATACAGATTTTACTTGCTGTCAAATCTTGTTTATTTTGGGTTGTTTTGTTTTGTTTTCACCCATTGTTTTCTGTCTGTCACTGACAGTAAACTGTAATGAAGTTTGAAAACAAAATATGTGCGTGTGATAGGAGGATGTGTTTGTGCGGGGGGCCTAGCAAAAAAAGTTTGGGAACCACTGTTTTACTGAGTGAGGAAGCTCTGAGAGTTGTGAC
>NW_005187815.1:158111-164577 GCF_000239375.1 Pundamilia nyererei | reverse complement strand
CTCCTCCGTGACCCCTGTCCCCCTCGGCTCAACGTGCGCCGGGCGAACGTCCGCAATCTGAGGCCGCTGTGTCGGACTCCCTGTGCCGCTGGGGCTTTTACCTCATCCCCGGCGCCTGTCAGGATTGGGCTGGTAAACGCCAGATCACTTGTGAACAAATCTTTTATTCTGAATGAGTCCGTCATCTCCTGGAAATTGGACTTAATGTGTGTCACAGAGACTTGGCTTAATACTGGTGAGTCCAGTACTTTATCCGAACTTTTTCCTATTTTAACACACCAAGGACATCAGGGAGAGGAGGAGGTACGGCAGATGTTTTTAAAAAGGATTTTAAATGTAAACAGTGTGTTTTACAGCCCTCATCTTCCAGTTCTGAGCTCACGTGTTTTTAAGTCAGTCGCTCTAACTCTGTGCTCTTTGCTGTTATTTATCGTCCCCCTAAATACAATCAGAATTTCATTAATGACCTTTCAGAATTTCTAGCAGGGATTCTGCCCAACTACGATCATGTTCTTATTGTGGGAGATTTTAATATCCATGTCCGCTGCCCTGATAAACCTCTGGTGAAGGAGTTTTTAAGCCTCATTGACTCTTTTAATCTGGTCCAGTCTGTACCTGGTCCCACACATGAACACGGACACACACTGGACCTGGTCTTGTCACACAGTCTACCTGTGTCTAACGTGGAAGTGACTGACACTGCTTTCTCTGACCATATGGCTGTATTATTTGATGATGTGTTTTCACACACTACAGCTCAAACCGGTGCTCCTGTTCACCGCTGTCAGATTATTAACCCTTCCACTGCTGCCCAGTTCTCCTCTGCTTTTAACCAGCTGTCTATCCCTGCCGATCGTACTCCCTTGGACACAGAGGACCTCAGCTCCTGGTTTCAATCTTCTTGCCTAACCATTCTGGACTCTGTGGCACCATTAATAACCAGGCAGCCCAAGGCTAAAACGGACCCTTGGTTTAATGACGCCACTCGGGCTGTGAGGAGGGAGTGTCGTAGAGCTGAACGCAGATGGAAGAGGGACAAACTGCAGGTGTCTCTTCCAATCCTAAAGGACTGCTGGTGCCTCTATCAGGATACGGTCAAAGAGGCTAAAAGAAAATACTTCTCTAAGATCATTTCCTCCAACAGTCACAATCCACGTGTTATTTAACTCTATTGACTTAAGTCTTAAATGCTTCACAAAGTGGCTGCTTGGAGGCCTCTCATAAACTAATGATTTTATGTGTTTTTCATTGAGAAGGTTGCAGCCATGCGGGCACTCATGAGTCCGACCCCTCTGTCTCGATCCCTTGCTCTGCTGTTTTTAACCAGTTTGAGCCTGTGACTCTTTCTTATTTAGAGGATGTGGTCGGCCACCTGAGGCCCTCTGGTTCCCCAAATGATCCTGTCCCACCACAATTTTTTAAGGAGATTTTTCCTAGCATAGGCCAGGCTGTTCTTACTGTTATAAACAGCAGTTTAATATCTGGTGTAGTCCCTGCTCGTTTTAAGCATGCAGTAGTACAACCCTTGCTTAAGAAACCTGCCCTGGACCACACTGTGTTGGCTAACTACAGGCCTCTCTCCAAGTTGTCTTTTATGTCTAAAATCTTAGAGAAAATTGTACATTGCCAATTGATGGATTTTTTAAATGAGAATGGTGTCCTAGAGGTCTTCCAATCAGGTTTTAAAAACTTTCATAGCACGGAGTCAGCACTCTTAAAGGTTTTTAATGATATCTTCCTTTCCTGTGACTCTGGCAATCATGATGTTCTTGTCCTCCTTGACCTAACAGCTGCCTTTGACACTGTAGACCACAGCATTTTACTGACTCGCTTGCACCATCTTGCAGACATTCGTGGTACTGCTTTGAAATGGTTTAGGTCTTATCTTTCTGACAGAACTATTAGTGTTAACTTTTCTCAATTTTAGGGCCTCTACTTTTTTCATTATATTTACAGCCCCTGGGAACCATCCTCAGAAGGCATGGAATATCCTTCCACTGCTATTAAGCCACTTCTAGCATCTCTAGAAGACATTAAATCTTGGATGTCCCTAAACTTTCTAAGATGTAATTCAAGCAAAACTGAGGTCATTCTGTTTGGTCCTAGTGGACCTTGTGAACCCTCCGCTTTTGATTTGGGACCCCTGGCAGAGTATTTTAAATCTGTTGTTACTAACCTGGGTTTTAAGATGGACAGTGATTTTAAATTAGACAGTCAAATTAGGGCTACTGTCAAGTCCAGTTTTTATCATTTAAGGCGTTTGGCAAAGAGAAGACCTATTTTATCCAGGCCGCATTTTGAAACAGTAATCGATGCTTTTATTCCATCTCGTTTGGATTACTGTAATGTGCTGTATTTTGGAGTTAGTCAGCGTCTTCTCTCTCGTCTGCAGCTGGTCCAAAATGCTGCTGCACGACTTTTAACCAGAACTCGTAAAAGAGAGCACATAACTCCCATCCTGGCTTCACTCCATTGGCTGCCTGTATATCTTAGAGTTCATTTTAAAATTCTCATGTTTGTTTTTAAATGCTTAAAGTTTAAGCATTAAACGGTCTTGCCCCAACTTACCTCTCTGAGCTTCTTCGTCCTTACCCACCCCCCAGGTCTGCTCCTGGAGGTACCCAGGTCCAAGAGGAAGCTCAGAGGGGGCGGGGCCTTCTCTGCCCCAGCACATTAGAGAGGCCCCCTCACTGTCCACTTTTAACGTAAAACCCGTTTTTACTTCTTGGCTTATGACACAGTCAGACCCTGATTTTATTGATTTAATTCTTATGTGATGATTTTATTTTTTTAAACGTTTTTATATCGTCATCCGATATATATCGTTATATCGAACAGCCCTACGGACTCGCGTACTTGAGAATTGAGAAAGGGCCATTGTACCGGTATTACCGTGAACTGTATAATATAGCCCAGTCCTAGCAGGGAGGCAGTTTATGTAAGGTGTGGTTACAGGGGGCGGGAGCCTGCAGTACAGGGAAGGCGATGTGACGCCATACATACGTACACATTTCTTTCTAAACACGACTGAATCCACAGAGGAACATCCTCACAAAAACAAGCTGAGTTAGACAATGACTGATGGTGTCAAACAGATGGTGCAGGTGATTCCAGCTGTTCTCCCTCACAGCAGGTGTTTGATTTCACTTCCTGACAGCGCCCACATCGTCTGAGGCCTGCCCAGAGTCTGTGTGTTCTCCAAGCATCAAACCGGGGACCCTTCACATGTTAAGCTGTTAATCACCACAGGAAGTCTATAAGATCTGCACCAACACGAGAGCTCTTCTTCTACAGAGAAGTAACCTCAGCAGGGCTCTGAGAACACTGACCTGGCGCCGTCAAGAACACACTACAGCGGTTACCATGGTGACCTGCCTACACGACAGACAAACTGCATCAGCCCACAGACATCCTTAGTTGGAGAACTTTCAGTGAATTTACATTCATCATGATTTCACCTACAGAGTACTCCATCAGCCGGTCATCTCTTTAACGGGTTCACTTCCTGTTTTTAAAACTCCGCTAACTGGCATCACAATTTAAAGACTGATAAATTATACAAATGAAATGGAGATTTCATGTAAACTCCAGCTTCTTTGGTTTTTAGCCCACATTTTAGGTTTTAACATTGAACAGAGCTTGCCTGGTTCTGCTTTGTCCCACAGTCAGTGAACTCACCATGGCCGCCTGCCTGGCAGCAACATTATTTGGGTCTCGTTCCAGAACCTTCTGGTAGTCCTCCAGAGCCTCGTCCAGCTTCTCTGTCTGCTCGTAAAGCTCCGCCCTCCTCAGCAGCGCCCGCAGGTAGTCAGGATCCAGCGCTATTGCTATGAGAACCACAAAGCCAATCAGTCAGTACAATGAATAATTATTACACAGCCGCTGCTACCCAGGAGGGGTGTGATGTCATCGCTCACCTCTGCTGCAGTCTGAGATCGCCTGCTCCTTCAGATCCTGACAGAGACACACACTGTAAGCACGCCGCTAACCTGTTAGCACGCAGCTAATGGCATTACTGATAACAGATCATTGCTAACATGCAGTGTTTTGCACCTTTCAAACTTTTGCTCTCATTGGTCGATCAGGAGGAAACGCCCACCTGCTGCAGCACGAACCTGGTGACTCGAGCAAACTGCAGTCGCAACATTAAATGTCCAGCGGCCTAATTTGGGGCTGTGTGATGCCCACGCACAGGGCATCGCACAGGGCATCACACAGGCAGTGACACAGGAAGTAGAAAACGTTAGGGGGGTACCCAAGTTTCAGAGGGAAACGAGCGATGTTTACAGCGTGTGGACGCTTCCTCCTGATTGGATAAGGTGTATCTGTGTGCAGAGCCACAAAAGGACTAACCAACACAAAGCTGTGTTAGAGGTGAAGCAGGTACTCATAGAACCAGACTTCTGTCACACCGACGGCTCTACATCCTTCATGTTAGCAACGATACTGGCATAGAGCTAGCGTGTTTATAGCATGTTACCAGGTGCAGCCTTGCGGCGGCTCTGTTGGAGAACAGCACAGCTCGCTCTCTGCTGAAACAGACGGGGCACACAGACAGCGCATCCGTGTAGTTTCGCCCCGCCTCCGCCCAGTCTGTGGGAACAACAAGCAAATGTTACACACAGAGCCCAGAGCAGGTTACCACGGTAACAGATCAACATGTATGACATCACCATTTCTGAAGACGGCTCAGTTTCCTGATGAGCAACAGTAATAAATAATATTGATTGCTCCAGCAGGTCAGACTGAAAGTGATCATGTGATCAAGTCTCTGTCATTCAGCTGCAAACACAGAGCACACACCTGAACACGTGTTCATCCAATCACATTCATTCACCCTGATCTGATTTCACGTCTCCTTCATCAGGCCGTGGGAGAGGAATCTTTCACGTTTCCATGGATACAGGTTAAAGTCTCACAGTGCAGGCGGCAGTGCTGAGCATGCTCAGACACAAAATCATTCACGGCAATCAAAATTTATTTTCCCGCCACAGATCACCAGATTCTGCTGGTCTGAGTCAGAGGTCGTTCAGGGTCAGAGGTCACACAGACTCTCACCTGTGGTTTAGGCGGCTCTCAGGGTTCGTGTTTGTGTGAGATGAGTCACATGATCCATACTGCCCTTTTTAAATGGGTCAGAAGCAGCCAGCCCCGCCCCTTTCATTTGACCGTGTACGGGAAACCCTGATAGTGTGACCTCTGACCCCTTGCAGTATGCAGGAGCTCCACAGTGCTGATCTCACAGACTCACCTCCCCTCTTAAAGTGGGCGTTTCCCGCCTCCTTCAGACTGATGCTCTGCTGCCGTCGACTCTGAAAAAGAAGAAGTCTGATTTACCACCGTGTGCTGACACCTAAATGTCTCTCAATGCAGGTACTGGTCAGCAAGTATTACCTCCTTCTCCTCCTCGGTCAGCTCCTTTTCCACCTCCCTCAGGTAATCATCATCAAACTCTACGGCTGGGCTCACCTCCTCCTTCAGCTCCGTGTCAGAGTCATGCAGGGAGTCTCCATCTTGTTGCTCCTTCACCTCCTCCTCTTCCTTCACCCCGTCTACCCCCTCCTCCCCCTGCTCCACATCCTCTGTCTCCAGTGGAGCTTTCACCTCCTTCTCGTCCTCCTCTTCCTTCAGTCTGTCTCCCCGCTCCTCTCCCCGGTGTCCTTCTGCTGCCTCCCTCTCTGTGTCTCCTCGTTCAGTCTGTGTGTGTTTAAAATGAACGTCCTGCTGGCTCTCCTCTCCTCCTGCAGTGGGGTCAGGAGGCTCCAGCGTGTCCGGACAGTCATAGAAGTCCTCCTCGTGCTCCTCCTCCTCCTCGGCCCTGCTGTGTCTCTGTATGCCTCCTCCGCTCATTCTGAAACTCTGAGCTAAAATAAAAATTTAACAAACTGATTAGAGGCCTGACCTTTGACGTCACACAGAGCCAGTGTTAGCCAGCTAGCTGCACTGAGCTAACAGCTTCAGTTCCTGCTGAGCCTCACTCTTCTTCTGTGGCGATCAGCTGATCAGCCATTGAAGGATCGGCGCGATTCGCGTCTGCGTCACTTCCTGTTGATCAGCCGGTATTGATCACTGGTCAGGTTTCTGTTTGTTTACTAAGGAGCTACATGCTAACAGCTAAGCTAACGGTCAGCTGGGACTCTACACGCACGTGTCAGTCGTAACTATGTCACGGCTCTGCCTGACGTCATCGAGGTGACAGTCCGTTGCATATCGATAACCACAGAAACGTTAAAATCAGCTGCTTTTCGGTCTCACCTGTAAACACCGGTGAATCTCCGCGACCACGCTCACTGACGTCATTTCATATACGAGGAACGCTTCCGTTTCCTATTTAAAGTGTCCTGTAGGTACCGCCCCCTGCCGGAGGAGTAGTTTGGTCTTTTTTATTTTGATATGAACTTTATTTGACTATCCAGAGTTGGGACCAGGAAGCAGAGTTGCAGTCTTACACGCCTCTCTGCAGCTT
>NW_005187815.1:144798-149104 GCF_000239375.1 Pundamilia nyererei | reverse complement strand
GAGTAACAGAGGAGGACGCTGGGACAGGAGGAGGTGCGGAGGGTCTTAGTAACAGAAACTAAGCATACCAAACCAGTTATTGTCATTCATCACAAGGATTCAATTTGGTGAATTTCATTTATTTTGTTTAGACTGATACAAACAGAGAAGAGATTTTAGAATCACAGATTTGATATTTTCTCTGCATTCAACACATTTCTGTTCTGGTTGTTACTGATAAACATAAAAAGTTGAACGCATCTTTTTGGTCACTGTGTTCTGCTGCCACCTGCTGACAGAGTTGGATTTTACGCCATAATGAAAGTTTTAGAATAAAATCTTTATTTCATAGACTTGATTAATCAGATCTTTATTTGAAACAATCAAACTTGATTGATTTCTCTTTGGAAATGTGTTTCCATCTAGTCAGCTGTTAGTGTGTCATGTGACTCTTTTATAATCGGAACACGTGGAAGGTCACAGTGGATCTTTAAAGTGTGATGAAGAGGAGGAACGTCGGGTCTGAGCGACCCAGGAAGCAAAGGCTGAGACTCGAGCATAGACTCCGGGTTTCTGAGGAAGTCCACAGCCTGCGCCAAATGAGGTCACACCTGTGAGGAACCAATCAGAGAGCAGCGTTCCGTCAAACCTAATGTGAGGCTTATATCTATATTCTGTGTGTGTGTGCGTGTCTGTGTGTGAGACACCAACCAATCAGAGTCCAGCTTCCATCATCCAGACACATCAGAGGACCACCAGAGTCGCCCTGAAAACACCACATTTAAACTTACACACTTACAGCTTACAGACCATCAGCACAGAGAGCACAGCCTGAGAGTCACATCCATGTTACAGGTTCATCCTTTACTCAGTACGACATGCAAAAGAATCAGAATCTGAACACTTTATTAATCCCTGAAGAAATGATGTGTTTACAGTCACTCTGAGACGATAAGAGGAACAGGCTGAATTATATAATACAATGTGTTATAACGTTACAAAATATAAGAAAGAGCTCTAATATATACAAATAAGTCAATTATAAATATCCAGAATATTACTGTGTGACTGACATTTGACTCTAACCTGTAAAACTTTGTTATTTTACTGTGGAGCGTGTGCAGATAGTGAGGTTGTAACTACTGCACTGTGTGCTGTGCATTAGATGGAGGAGTTGTACAGCCACTGGCAGGAATGATTTCCTGTGTTGTTTAGTAGTGTATTATGGGTAATCTCAGTCTCCCACTGAGCGTGCTTCTGTGAGTGGCCAGCATGTCATGGAGTGGGTGGGAGATCCAGCATTGTCCTTATCTTGGACAATATCCACCTCTTAGACACCACCCTAAGGGAGTCTGGCCCCACAACGTTACTAGGTTTGTGATCAGTTTATTGAGCCTGTTGGCATCGGCGACCCCCAACTTGCTGCTCCAGCATGCAACAGCAGAGAGGATAGCACTGGCCCCAACAGACTCATAGAAAATCCTGAGCATTGTCAGACAGATGTTGAAGGACTTCAGAGAGTCTGGCCCTTCCTGTATAGTGCAACGGTGTTTTAAACCCAGTACAGTTTGTTATCTACGTGTGCTCTAAGGTATTTATAGTCCTCCACCATAAAAGGGGGTCATACGTTTGCTTGTCCTCCAAAGACTGAACTATACAAACTGAAGTGAATGCTGCAGTACTTCTGTATAAAGAACTGCCGTTAGGTTCAGACGCTGCACATGTACCTTCATCTGTCCCTGCAGTCTAAAGAAGAGCTGAGGAGGTGACATGCAGAGTGTGTTGTTCAGATATGAATGGTGTCCTCCTTTGGTGTACAGTAACCTGATGACATAGGGTGGATGTTTAAGGGTTTCTGACTCAGCCCAGCACAGAGTAACCACCATTCGGGTGGATACAGTGGGTGAGAGTGTGTAAACATCTGCATGAGCTGAATAATGAATTTGATATTGTAGGAAAGTTTTTTTTGCATGAGTTTGAACTATCTGAATGGTAAGTACTGGGTAACACCTTCTCCTCTGTCAGTAAGTTTTCGTCAGTGAGCTGAGAGTCATTCAGGGTCTGTTTGGAGGGCTCTGGTTGGTTCTTCCTGATAAAGGCTCTGAGTTCTGGTCACTGATTAAATTGATGATGTTTAGTTCAGGACCTCTGAGGGTAAAACCTTCATTCTTTTAGCTGGTTCACCTCAGAGGTTCTTCTCACCTGTCTAACAGCCCTCCACCTTATTCTCTGTCTCCACCTGTCTACTGAGGTGATGAAAACTCTTTTTAAAGTTTTTACAGCTTCTCCTACTCTGCGACACTGAGTTGAATGTTTGTGCTGTTGTTGGAGTCAGAGGATCTAGAACGTTCCTAGTTTTGAATAAGCTGAAGCTTTAGGCCTAAGACTTTAAGCTCTGATCTTTTGGTGCCCAAACTTTAGCATTACCCTGTCTGTGTTATGGTGGATGTTTGGAGTCCAGGTGAGAGGTTACCTGACAGGAGTCGACCCCTCCCTCTTGGTATCCGGCACAGAGCATGCTGGAGGTGATGGTGTACTCGGGTAGCTGCTGTTGACACAGATCCTGATCCACCAGTGGAATCTCGGCTTCCTGGAGAACATCGGGGAGAGAACCTGAGAGAGAGAGATAGGAAGTGAGAGTGACTGCTAACATGGACTCTACAATAAAGATGACTGCAGTGGTGTCATCCAGTGGTTTTCAAAGTGCAACAGCCCCAACATTTTGGGGGGTTTTTGCTTCAGAGAGCAGACATATTTGTACAAGAGGGTAGCGTGTGTTACGGAATAAATATATATTCTTAGTGCTTATTTTCTGTTTATATTGTTTTATAGAGGCCAGTATAGAAGAAACGGCACTTTGAGTTATAATGTGTGGTAAAGGTCACAGAGTACTGTGTAAGACAGGAAACTCTGCACGCTTTGTGCAGGCCTGCAGAGTACAGGAAGTGAAACTAGGTAGAGTGCAGAGCAGGAGTTGTTTTGATCGAAACTATGTGTGACTATGTGTGACGTATAACAGAACTATATTATACGCATTTGGCTTGTAATGCTATAGATTTGCTCAGGATTTGGCCTGTGCTCATCCCTTTCCGGAAAGTAATGCTTGAATAAAATAATAATTATTTTTGACCACACTGAGTCGGAGTCTTTCTCTGTCAGTAAAAGAATATCAAAGAACTGAATTTGATAATTGGTGCTGTGAACCTGGATTCTTTTATGGCAGAGAGGACAAATTTGGTCCAAGGTGGGATCGTGAAATGAGGCGAACAGAGGACCGGTCCAAATGTAAAGGTAGGTAATTTAATTAACATTTTAATTAATTAATATTTGTTTTTTAAAAAAAAAAGCAAAGTGTGCGTATTGGATGAATTCTAAATTATCTGTTCACCGAGTTAATGATCTTCACCATTAAATTGGCTCAGTAGTGGTGAAATTAAACTAAATTATAAAATTGTTTCAGTAGATTTCTGGTAAATGTCCATGGTGATTTTGGGGTAATTTGTGACAATAAAAGTAAAGTCTGGGGAAATATCTAATGAAAATTTATTGCTGTTAATGTTGGGGTAAATTTTAAAGTTGATGGGTTGTGTGTAATGTGAATTGTGTTGTGTCAGCCAAGAAAAACAGATTAGAGTAGGGAATTGAGCATTTGTTTCAGGGTTGGTCCCTTTTGGTCAGAAGGCTAGGCCTGGACATCAGTAAACTGGTGGTTAGAGTCCCAGTTAAATTAATTTCAGGACTGGAGTGGGACTCCTAAGAGTGCACACAAGTTCAGGGGTGAGAACCCCCACTTTGTTTTGGATGCAGGGCAAGGTCCTGCAGCGTCAGGTCATCTCAGTTAGCCACTGCCAAGACTTAGGACTTTGGTTAACGGCCAGTGGTCAGGGACCACTTTCTGTGCATTGTTTGAGTGAAGAGGCCGGGCCTCAGGCGTGACCACCTCAATGTAGAGTGGCGGGTGAAGCGAAGAGAGCCGAGAAAGTAAAGCTTCCGGTCAAGCTGTGGGAAACGCTTTTAAATTAATATAGGACTTAGAAATCTGGCCCCTGTCCGGGACAGAAACGGGTTAATTGATCAGCAAGGTGAGTGTGATGGCTGCACTTACAGCCACACAGTGGTAATATCACCATGTTAGTGTAGAGGCTTATAAGTAATATTGCATTCACATTTCTTTCTTTAAATATAGGAATTTATTTACAGAACAATAAATAACTGGTTTTGGTTTAGAATTCATTCACATATCCACATAACACTGCATTCTAAAATAAGTGCGCACATTTTAGTTTACACTGTTATGTATGATTAATCTTTTGTTTTCTGAGTTACC
>NW_005187815.1:138666-143910 GCF_000239375.1 Pundamilia nyererei | reverse complement strand
AAAAGTGATTTGATTTGATTTGATTTGAATGGTCAGAAGTGCATGTTGTTTTGAAAGTGTGATAGAAAAGGGTGTGGTGTGTGTGTGAGAAGATTTGTTAAATGAGTTGAGTGAAGTGTGCTAAAATGCTGCTGAAAGGATTGTGTGAATTGTGCTGCAGAGCTGCGCTAAGAGAATGTTGACGTGTGTTGACAAACTGTTAATTGTGCTGAAGATTTGTGCTAAAGGAATTCTGCTAATTATGCTGAGGACTTTGATGCGAAGGATTTCTCTTGGTTAATGCTTGCAAATGTAAAGAGCTTAGTATATATATGTGTGAAGCTGTTCAACTTGCGTGTGTGGCTGAGGGTGCATTCTTTTTATATAAAAATGAATGAATATTAAATAAATGTCTTAGTGTGTTAATACAGGTGCCCATGGACTTGGCTCAGCCTCGTGGAACAGTACAGCGGCCAGAACAAAATCATAGTTTAACTTAATTGGGACGACAAACAGTCCAGGCTTTGGCTGAAATTTCACAGCTTCACTGCTCATCCTGTCCTTATCCTGAGAAGAAGCTTAAAGGATGGTCAATCTCTTCCTGAAGACAGACAGAGCAACACCGTGAACTTGAAGAATTAACAGCAGGCAACAAACAGACAGCAGGACTGACCTAAAACACTGAAGGGTCCAGCAGAAAGTAATGCTTGAATAAAATAATAATTATTTTTGACCACACTGAGTCGGAGTCTTTCTCTGTCAGTAAAAGAATATCAAAGAACCGAATTTGATATGTGCTAACTTATCAGCTGCTAACTTAGTTATAAGTCGGCATCCACAGACTGTAGGTGAGCATGATATCACTTGCTCAGCAGTAACATCCATTGCTTCAGTCGTAGCTGCTGCAGGTTAAACCACTCCAGCTCCTTTTTGCTTGTGTTAATGCTAGCACCATTTTGCTGTGTCAACCTGCCTTTACCATACTATAAGACTATTCCTTATTCAATTCAATTTTATTTATATAGCGCCAAATCACAACAAAAGTCGCCTCAAGGTGCTTCATAGATACAGAGAAAAACCCAACAATCATATGACCGCCTATGAGCAGCACTTTGGCGACAATGGGAAGGAAAAACTCCCTTTTAACAGGAAGAAACCTCTGGCAGAACCAGGCTCAGGGAGGGGCGGGCATCTGCTGTGATTGGTTGGGGTGAGAGAAGGAAGACAGGATAAAGACATGCTGTGGAAGAGAGACAGAGGTTAATAACAGATATGATTCAATGCAGAGAGGTCTGTTAACACATAGTGAGCGAGAAAGGTGACTGGAAAGGAAAAACTCTATCTGCTATAATAACACTTAGTTCACAGGTGACCCCTTTCACTCCGCCCACCACCTGTTTGACCTGCTGGTTGGTGCCTCAGGTCAATCAGCTCATGTCCCTCCTGACTTACTAACAGCTTCTTCCCCTGAGCCATTCGGACTGTTAACAAACACTATTCCCCACACCTTCTCCTGCCCACCTGCCCACCAATCTGAGCCATGGTCTGAGTAACTCTCATCACTCAGGCCACTAAGTGGTTAGGGCATGTCCTTTTGCACTACTTTCAAGCACTTTGCAACTTGTTCTGTATTTTGTACCTTTCAATTGTTTTTTTTTTCTTTTTTTTCGGAAATATATTTCTCTTGATTGTTCCCTAATCCTGATTGGATCTATTTTGAATTGTCGGAATTACATCTTGTTATAATAACCAGTACAGTTCTGTTTCATTCATTCCTATTAAATATTATCTGTAGGGAGAATATTGGAGAATATGTAATTCAAAATACTGTCTTCCAAGCAGAGACAGAATTTACAATTAACCTGAATAAAGCGTTTATTTAGAGTTTGTGCTGCAGATGTGGAAGCATTGCACATCCCAATCCAGTATCATAACAAAACTACATTATTTTAGCAAAGAATTATAAGAATTATAATGTTACTGAATTTACGTTTACCCTTAGCCAGCAGTTTTAAATTTCCCTCAGTGTCGCCTGCTCTGGCCCCTGGAGGACGATTGACTATGGTTGCCGGTGTCTCTAGCTTCACATGTCTGAGAACAGAATGACCAATTACCAGAGTCAGTACGCTACCTTCGGCTGCATCAGCTACAGGGGCTAGCTACGGGTGAATGAAGGGTGTGAAGCCGAGTCTCCAATTCAGTAATCCTGGCCTCCAGAGCTGCAAATATGCTACATTTGTTACAGGTATCATTACTGCCAAAGGAGGCGGAGGTGTAACTGACACAATGAGCAGGAAAGTGCAGGAGGGACAGATGAAGAGGCCATGCTGCTAGCGAGTCGGCTACGAGCTAAGCTAAGATAGAGAATTAGTAAAGACACAGTGAGTGAATACTTTGGCTATAAATTAGGGAGTGAGTACACAGAGAGTGTGCTTCGGATGAAGCACGTGAAGATTATACTATGAAATAACAATTTATCTATAAGTTTTTAATTAAATTGCTACACAGACAAGCTACACAAAAACACCACTGTGTGTTGGAACCAATGACTGTATAAAACCAATGACTTTTATACAGTCACTGGTTGGAACAGAAACAGGAAGTGATACTCTACCGCAGAGAGCGAGAAACCAAGTAACAGCGCCACCCAAAAAGGTAATCATAATAATAAGCCTTAATTTAATTTAAATACGCAAGTTATAAAAGCATCCTCCCCCTGTACAGGTGTTATGAAGAAGTTCATTGGTAATGAACTTTATGATAGAGAACAGGTGGACCTGTACAGGACGAGACTGTGGAGGTCAAAGGTTGTGCAACCTGGTGCTTGGTTACCGTCAGTGTTTCGGCCCCAGCCAGCGATGAAACATTTTCTTCCTGCTGTGAAATTCTGACCTTCAGGTGGTAAACACACTGGCTGGACCCACTCTGAAACACACACGCACATTTATCAGCGCCCTGCAGCCTGCCTCCACCCATACCTGTGTTTTTGTGCCGTTACTGACGGGTGAAGTTGATTGGCTGCTGCAGATGCATCATGGCGATGTCGGCCTGTTTGGTCCGTCTGTTGTACTGCTCATTGAAGATGATGCGATCGACTTGTCGGGTCTGAACAGCCTCTGAGGTTTGATCATTCTGAGCGTGAAGACCGAGAACCGCCGACCATGATTGGAGGTCAACGTTCTTCCTGCAGAGACAGACGTGCACCTACGTCTTCATGTCCAACATCAACATTAACACTTGTTAGCGCCCCATGCAGGCAGCAGCTGTGAGCCTCTCACCCATAAACGCAGTGAGCCGCAGTCAGCAGCCAGTCACTGCCAATCACTGAGGCTCCACAGGCATGACGTCCCCTCCACTGAAGAGACACTATCCACGGCCATGCACCCTCCTCAGCATTAACCCCGCCCACCACTCGGCCAGCACCTGACAGTTAGAACAATGTGACTACAGTCAGGCTGAAACACGATCAGGATCATGGGTTCAGGTCATTCATACTCTCACCTTCATCACCAGGTGTCCTGTGTTCTGATTGGTCTGCCTCCCTTGAGACATTTGTGACCTGACGGACTCCACACGCTGAAACACGTTTCATTTCATACATAAACATAAATTCACTGAGCCTGAAACATGTCTGCATTTCTGAGAGTACTCACGCTGGTTATTACAGGCCAGTGACATCACTTCCTCTCTGTGGCAAGTTTCACTGTAACACAACAAGCATTAACATCCACAAAGAAGGTCATGAAAAAGACCTGACCCAAGAGCATGTTTTGTGAGGTCAAAGGTTAGGGAAAAGTGGCAGAGTCCTGTACATCATATTTCTTGAAAAAGTTGTTGCCCCCCCCAGCTTCAGTTACACCTCAATGACCATAATCTCTATGAACAATTTCAGTCTGGTTTCCACGTCAGTCATAACACAGAAACTGCTTTGTTAAGGATTACCTATGACCTTCTGATGGCAGCTGATTCTGATCTCCTATCCATCCTCATTTTTCCTGGTCTTAGTGCGGCGTTTGATACCATTTCTCACAATATCCTGCTGAACCAGTTAGCATCCATTAGCATTAGTCATACCCCCCTTGCCTAGTTTGCCTCATATCTCTCAGACCGCACTCAGTTTATCCAATTTAAATCACACTCTTCACGTCTCTGTCCTGTTTCTGCTGGTGTGCCCCAGGGTTCAGTATTAGGGCCTCTTTTATTCATCATCTACATGCTCCCTCTTGGTCATATATTCCAAAAATATAATATCAATTTTCATTGTTATGCTGATGACACCCAGATCTACATTTCTTCTAAACCCGATTCATCCCTCCCACTTACCTCCCTCTCAAACTGTCTTATTGAGATTAGATCATTGTTCTCCTCCCATTTTCCTAAACCTAACAGTAATAAAACAGGTTTTACTTGTTGGCACAGCCTCTATCTTAACCAAATCCCACAGTTTTTCCATTAACACTGAAAATTCTCCTACCCTTCCCCGGTTTGCATACTTCCACTTACATAATATTAACTGACTCCGTCCCTTCCTTCCTCCCCATACTGCTGCCATCCTCGTCCATAGTCTTAGTACTTCCTGGACTGATTACTGTTGTTCCCTCTTATTTGGTCTCCCTAATAAATCCCTTCATAAACTTCAACTTCTTCAAAATTGTGCAGCTCAGGTCTGTTACCCCAATTCTTCAGCAGCTTCACTGGTTATCCATAGATAACTTCTCACGTACATTTAGGAAAACTCACCTAAATGTTCATCTCCTCTACCTAAAGGACCTTTTAGCTTCTTTTAATAATGCTATCAGAGATGCGAGGGCTGCCTATTTCTCACATTTGGTTACAAAGAGCAGAGGTAATCCTAAGGTGCTTTTTAACACCATTAGTGACATTGTTACTCCTGCTCTACCTGTGGCTCCTATTTCATCTAATGAAGACTGAACATTTTCTTTATTTTCTGCTTGCAAAGATTAATAACATAGGAATAACTTCTTGTCATTCAGCACCTGTTATCTCAATCTCCACCCCATCTCGGCCCGTCATCTTGGATACTTTCTCTCCTGTTTCACTACCTGAGCTGGTAAAACTAGTGAATTCAGTGAAAGCATCCTCTTGACACTGTACCTGCATCATTATTCAAAAATGGGATGCGTACAAAGCCCTCCCCCGCGCCCCAATCGGCCAATCAGATCACTGCTCCATCCTGCTCCTGCCCGCCTACAGGCAGAAGCTGAAACAGGAAGCTCCAACCCGGAGGGCGGTGCACTGTTGGAC
>NW_005187815.1:127684-136393 GCF_000239375.1 Pundamilia nyererei | reverse complement strand
CGCACACAAGAATTTCACTCGCATGTGCTGTGCCAGTGTGCCTGCACATGTGATGTGACAATAAAAGTGATTTGATTTGATTTGATTTGAAATGTCTTCCAGGTTATTGGTCCATCTGTGCTCACTCTAATCAACTCTTTACTGGCGTCTGGTATAGTTCCAGTTTATTTTAAAAAATGCTGCTATTCTCCCGCTTTAAAAAAGACCTCAGCTAGACCCGTCTGTTTGGAGCAGCTACAGACCAATCTCCAAAGTACCGTTAATCACTAAGCTTCTAGAAAAGGTTGTGGCTAAGAAACTTATAGCGGCTCTGGACAAACATAGCATTTTTGATAAGTTTCAGTCTGGCTTTCCATGAGCTCACTCCACAGAAACAGCTCTTCTTTGGGTCTGTAGTGACATTTTGATGAGTAATGATGCAGGAAAATACTTGGTCCTCCTTATGTTGGACCTCACATCAGCTTTTGACACTGTTGACCATCACATTCTCCTCGAAAGGCTTAAACACTGGGTTGGTGTATAGGGTACTGCCTTGGAGTGGTTCTCCTCATATCTACGTAACCGATCTTTTTCTGTGGTGGTCTCCGGTTGTAGGTCATCCTCTACCTCCCTTACTTATGGTGTCCCTCAGGGTTCGGTTTTGAGGCCTTTATTGTTTTTAATACATCTTCTCCCCCTCCAGCACATAATGGGCTCTTTTGAGGACATTTCTTATCACTGTTATGCTGATGGTATTCAGTTGTACGTCTCTTTTAAGCCCCAGGATTTATCTAAGCTTCAGCTTCTGAATGATTGCTTAGATTCCATCAAACGTTGGATGGCTGCAAATTTCCTCCAATTCACTGAGGGGAAAACTGAAGTCCTCGTATGTGCTCCGGACAGATTTTTATCCCAGATAGTGAAAGCCCTTGGTCCTCTCTCAGTGTATGTTAAATCCTCTATCAGGAATTTAGGTGTCACCTTTGACTCGAGTCTCACATTGGATGGGCATGTGAAATCTCTGGTTCGGTCTTGTTTTTATCACTTAAGAAATGTGGCTAAGTTAAGCCCTATTTTAACTTGCCCTGAACTGGAGATAGCTATACATGCATTTATTTCCTCATGCTTGGATTATTGTAACTCTTTGTTAACGTGTCTAAGCAAAGGTTCTCTGGATCGTCTGCAGGTTGTGCAAAACGCTGCAGCTAGGCTCCTGACAAAATCCTCCAAGTATTCACACGTGACACCATTGCTATTTCAGCTACACTGGCTTCCTGTTAAATTTAGAGTACATTTTAAGATCCTGGTCTTGACATTTAGAGCCTTGCATGGACTGGCACCAGCCTACATCTCTGATCTGCTACAGCCCGATGTCCCTAGCAGGTCCCTGAGGTCATCTGATCAGGGCTTACTTGCTATAAAACAGACTAAGATGAGAACTAAGGGTGATATGGCTGATTGTGACCCACACCCATTTTCACACCTTGGCTCTCATCAGGGGGTCCTTTTGTCCCTCTGTGGGGGGAAACTCCCACTAGGTTTAAATCTGGGACTCTCCACCATTTGACCTTAGAACTGAAGAAGCTTCTCGGATGAGAGGTGAAACGTCTTCAAGCAACTCAAAGAAGTCCAGACGCTTTTCTTTCCAAGCGCCTTAGACTACGATGACCTGGATGACTGAGAACCTTCACAGACATATGGGTGATAGAGCTTCTGCCACTGTGGCCTCAAGACTCTGGAACTTTCTCCCTCATACATTAATAACTGTGGACTCTGTAGTTGTTTTTAAAAAACAACCAAAAACTCACCTTTTTAACAGTTTTTGGTTAAATTTCTGCCTGCTTTATATTGAGTGTTTTAGCTTTTTATATATTTGTTATCTTATGTGCAGCACTTTGTGATTCTGTCTAGAAAGGTGCTATATAAATCAAATTGTATTTATTATTTATTTATTATTTATAAGTGTATCCAAAGCTTGTCCTTCCTATCTGTGTGATCTGCTTCATATCACCACTGTTTCCTGCCCTCTCAGATCCTCACCTCCTATTCATCTTGTGGTTCCTGCTGCTTGTCTTACCACGATGGGGAACAGAGCCTTCGGTTCAGCTCCCCAGCTCTAGAACTCTCTTCCACCAGCCTTAAGAAATGTAGACTCTCTTCTCTTATCTACAACTCAAAACACATCTGTTCAAGCCTGCTTATTCGCTTTAGTGCTGATTTTGTCTGTTGTCAAGCTATTTTAACTTGTTTTATGTATTTTAATAACTATTTTCCTTTTTAGTTTTTCTTTTGTAAGGTAACCTTGGGTTTCTGAAAGGCGCCCTAGTTCTGGTTTGGTTCTGGTACCTGATGTTGGTTTTCAGTGTCCCATCATTGCTGATTGTGATGAGAGCAAACGGCGAGTCTTGTGGCCGAGCCGGCAGGAACGAGGCCTTCCCGGACCTGCAACAAATACCAGATCTTAGACTACGGGCCTCTTCAACATTTCCTGTTTCTGTTGGAACCTTCAGTCCAGCTGGAACAATCAGGCTCACCTGACAGACAGATGTAAGAAAAAATTAGCTGTTCTTCAAAGTTTCCAGGATTTCTGTATTTAAAAATCAAACTGTGTTTAACACTCAAACAGTTTGACTAAAGTCCTCAAGTTTCCAGAGAGAAGTAGTTACCTGTATCCGAGGTACTGACAGGTGAAGTTAGACAGTTGAGAGCTCCAGGTGTCAGTGCACACCGTGAACAGAGAAGAGACAATTTGAACCTGAAGCCGACTGGAACCATTTACCTGCAACATAACTGATACACAAATTTCTTAAAACCTGAAGCAGAACAGGTGCTGTGGACAAACTGGGGTCACGTGACTAATTTAAGAAGATGTTAGAGAACTTCCTTGTCACTGTCTTTAGTGAACATCTGCTCGATGAGCTCATCCACCAACACCCACCAACACCAATCCACAAACACAAAAAGCTCCTACCGACATTAAATTATATAAAATATTTACAGATGATTAGATTCTGTTTTGATTCACACACTTTGGGGGCAGCATGAAATCAAAATGACCTGATACTGTGTATTTATTATCAGTATTGATTATGAGTGACTTACCACATTTGGCTTCATCAGAGCTGTCGGGACAGTCGACCACACCATCACACTGATTGTTACCATGGATGCAACTTCCTGTCTGACACTGGAACTGACCATCAGCACACGGAGCTGTTCAAACGTCACATGAGCTGTCAGTAATCAATCAGTACATCTTTTGTCATGTTTACGTACCGGCAGGCAAGGAGAGAAGGACCCAAAATGCAGGTTTCAGTGAGGCGAAGTAGAACTCAAAATAACCGCTTTATTAGCAGGTAAACAGCGGACCAACTAAACTGGGAAAATACAAACTAACAGGCAGATACACACGGACGGAAAACAGAGTACAGAATGAAGGTGAGTAGACATTAACGATGCGACAGAGAACAAAGGTAACACAGGGCTAATATACATACGGCAGTAATCAAGGGATGAGGCAGAGGAGGGGAACACACCTGGGAGAAATCACAGCTGATGAGACAGGGGAATAGTAAACTGAGCACACTCACATAAGACGCAGACCTTCACAATAAAACAGGAAACTCAGACACAGAGAACCAGACAAGACGCTGAACTGAACAGACAGATTCGCAAACAGACGGGGTGACGCCATAGACAGACAGAGATACAGACGTAGACTCAGAGGCAGACCAAAGAGAACTCAAACAATAATAATCATCATAATAATAAACTAGAAAATGATAATAATAAACTTAAAGCGCTGGGTCACCGACCCAGGACCATGACATCTTTGCTGTCTCTTCACGTGTGATGAGCTCACCTGGTGACCCCAGGTTGACCCCAGAGGTGAAGTTGGCTCTGAATCCTTTCCCAGAAACTGAACTGTCTGTATAGAACCACACTGTAACTTGATTGGCTATTGAGAAGAAGTCATGGGTGGGGCCATTTCCTGTGAGGACAGCTGGGTAAGACAAAAAGAGAGAAGTTATCACTTGGGTCAGCGTAAAATTCACTTGGACGTCTTCTGGTGAGGATAAAGCTGCAGAGGATTGTGGGTAAACACAACCTCACCCAGTAAGGTGGAGTTAGGCCCCGCCCCATCCCGCACTTCCACCATATCACTGGATGCTTCAATGTCAAAGTCCAGGAAGTGGAGCTGAATATTGTGACCTTCCCCAGCATGCAGAGTCCACAGACCTGCAACAGAACAGCATTATGAGTAATTACAACCTGCTGCCAGGTAAAAACGTCACACGTTCTCAAGTGAAACCAGTGATCATGTGTAAATACAGGTAGGCTGAAAGCAAACAGGTTTACTCACACTCTGCCCCATTCCCATAGGATTCTGGGTAGTTTGGTGTGTTGAATGTAGAGTTTGGCTCCCAGAGGTCAAACGGGCCTCCACAGTCAGCTGGACCGATCAGAGAACAGAGGTAGCAGAGTATCAGCATCACAGGTGTGTCATTTGATTGTTGGTTTTTTCTCTGTGTGTATTACTGTAGGGTCTACCTTACAATATAAAGCACCTTGAGGTGACTGTTGTTATGATTTTGTGCTGTATAAATAAAATTGAATTGAATTGACTGGTACAAAGGACAATTACTGACATCATTAAATTATCAGACAAAAGATTCAGTTTACCTGCTATATCTTATCTGTATGGAAGTATGGTTATTTCTCACCTAGTCTGTGGTGGGTGTTCTCAGCTGGTATGTGGGGTTTGTTTCTCACTGCAAGCTCTGCATGCAGCGCTGCGGGGGCTTTTTGTTTTCCTCTGCTGGGATAACTTGTTTGGACACACCTTCTCATTTAATAGTTTTTCTTTATTTTCATGACTGTCTACATTGTAGATTCTCACTGAAGGCATTAAAACTATGAATGAACACATATGGAATTATGTAGTAAACAAAAGTATGAAGTAACTCCAAACATGTTTTATGTTTTAGATTCCTCCAAATAGCCACCCTTTGCTTTGATTACTGCTTTGCACACTCTTTGGCATTATCTCAAGGAACTTGAGGTGACTGTATATCAAAAAAAAATTCTGGTACTCTACCAGAGGCCTGAGAGCTTCAGGGTCCTGCAGTATCTTACCTGTTCCTAGGACAGAGATCTCTGATGTTGTTTCTGGGATCTGTTGGAGCCACTCGCCCAGTTTGGGGATCACTGAATGGTCTGATAACCACTGGGACCACTGTTACCTTCACCCTCCACATCTTCTCGAGCTCTTCTCTGAGCCCTTGGTACTTCTCCAGCTTCTGGTGTTCCTTTTTCGTGACGTTGCTAAAATTTGGTATAGCTACATCTATCACTTGGGATGTCTTCCTTTGCATGTCTACCACCACTATGTCCGGTTGGTTAGCCATCACCATTTTGTCCGCCTGTATCTGGAAGTCCCACAGGATCTTAGCTCGGTCATTCTCCACCACCCTTGGGGGCGTCTTCTGGACCTCCAGACCATATTCGGCATAGATGTTCCTGTACACTATGCCGGCCACTTGGTTATGGCGTTCCATGTATGCCCCGCCTGCTAGCATCTTGCACCCTGCTGTTATGTGCTGGATTGTCTCTGGGGCATCTTTACACAGCCTGCACCTGGGGTCTTGCCTGGTGTGATAGACCCCAGCCTCTATGGATCTTGTACTCAGAGCTTGTATCTGTGCTGCCATGATTAGTGCCTCTGTGCTGTCTTTCAGTCCGACTTTGTCCAGTCACTTTTAGGATTTCTGGATATCAGCCATCTCCGCTATCTGCTGGTGGTACATACTATGCAGGGGCCTGTCCTTTCATGAAGGCGCCTCCTCATCCTCCTCAGTCTTGGGTTTCTACAGCCTGAGGTATTCACTGAGCACGGCTGGGGCCATCTTACTGATGTATTTGTGGATGTTTGTTGTCTCATCCTGGACCGTGGTGCTGACACTCACCAGTCCCCGGTCCCCTTCCTTCCGCTTAGCGTACAGCCTCGGGGTGCTGAACTTGGGGTGAAACCCTCCATGCATGGTAAGGAGCTTTCTTGTCTCGATGTCAGTGGCTTCTATCTCCTCCTTTGGCCAACTTATTATCTCAGCAGGGTACCTGATCACGGGCAGGGCGTAGGTGTGCTGACTTCTTAGGACTTGCCTGACCCTCTGCATGTGCCTGTTCATCTTAGCCGCTATGACACGAGCTTCCACGTGGTACTGAGGCAGGTTATTGGTCGGTAGTTGGAGGGGACCGATCCCTTCTTGGGGTCCTTGAGGATCAGGACTGTCTGGCCTTTGGTTAGCCATTCTGGGTGTCTCTTGTCAACTAGCAGCTGGTTCATTTGTGCTGCCAGGTGCTCGTGGAGTGCAGTCAGCTTCTTTAGCCAGTAGGTGTGAACCATGTCATGGCCTGGTGCTGTCCAACTCTTCATACTGGAGACCCTTTCTTGGATATCTGCCACTGTGATGGTTACTGGACCCTGTTCAGGGAGGTTGCTGTGGTCTGCCCTCAGATCCACTAGCCACGGAGCATTGCTGTTATGGGTTACGTCCTTCTTCCATGTGCTCTTCCAGTATTGTTCCGTCTCCAGCATGGTGGTGCTGTTCTCATATTGTTCCCCTGCAAATGAGAGTACACCTTGGCTGGTTCTGTGGAAAACAGCTGGTTTATTCTCCTGCCTTCGATCTCTCTGGTGTACCTCCTCAAGCGGCTGGCCAAGGCTGTGAGTCTTTGCTTGGCAGTTTCCAAGGCCTCAGGTATGGACAGCTTGCTGTACTTCTTAGGCACCTTCTTCATCGCACTTTTCTGCAGCTCTGATAGTTGGCTAACCTCCCTCTGTGCTACCTTGATCTTAGCCTCTAGCCTCCTTCTCCATGCTGCCCCATGTGGCTGTTCAACTTATATCCAAGCATCTCACTGATCACTGCTGCCGTGGTGTAGATCAACTTGTTAGTGTTGATAATCGTGGCTGTAGGTATCATCCGTAGTGCTGCATTAACATCATCTAGCAGACCTTCTGAGGGCACTTCATGTAGTCTTGGTAACTGGCTATGGGGGGGCCGTGGTTTCAAGCTTGGCCATGATCCTATCTTTCAGGTCAGTTCCTCTCACACTCAACGATCCTTCTTTTGTCGCAATTGGGGCTTAGTACCCAATCTCGGGTGGGGGTGATGATATCTCCCCCCTGACCTGGCGTCCTGACTCCTCCTTGCCATAGCATTTGTGTTGTACCTCGTCAATCTCTAGCTGTGAGAGCAGTCCCTTCTTTCGAATATTGGAACACCAAGCTAATAATCTATCTATCTATCATCCATAACTATAGATAGATAAATACACACGCCATCAAACGATTTAACTCCCTGCTGCAGGTGCGGGGGCGGGGAAACAGGAGGACAGAGGGGGGCGGGACCAACTAAGCTGCAGTGTTTTTTGACTTACAATAGTTGAAATGTGCAACAAACTTTGGCTGTCTGCATCTCATCAATGAGTATATTTCACTAGTATTCTGATTTATTCTTATTATATATTCTGTATTTATATATGTGTGTGTGTGTGTGTGTGTGTATATGCTATAGTTTTATGCCAATGTTCGTACTCTCTCATTCCCCTTTATTTGATATTCTAACTCTGCAACTTCTGTCGGTGTTCTGCTAATCTGATCTAATCTGATCTAATCTGATCTAATCTGATCTAATCTGATCTAATTTGATCTAATCTGATCTAATCTACTTGGTATGGGGAGGGGGGGATTTTTTTCTCACCTGGTATGGGGGGTGTGGTTGTTGGAGGTGGTACATTGGTGGGTTCAGGGGGGGCGGGCCCACAGGCATCAGAGGTCAGTGTGATGTCATCCAGAGCAATGTCATTCAACATCCCTCCTTTCTTCAGAGCTTCAAACGCCACCTTCAGAGGTCAGAGGTCATGCCAATGAATCACTTATTGATCACCTGACTGATCTGTGGACTTCCTGTGTGATTTCACTGACCATAGCCTCTGATGTCAGGTTAAGGGTCACCTGGCCATAGTTCCAGGTGTCGCCATAGTCACCATCTCTCTGGAATATGGTAACATCAGATTCCATCAGCAGCCGGACTCTGAGCTGGTGAACATCCTGTCCAAACATGTGGTACCTGCCCACAGAGTTATTCACCATAATCAGATCACATCTGTACGCTGATTGTGCAGTTTAATTCAGAGCAGCTTAAAATACCATGTAAGGCTGCCACTAAATTAACAGATTGCTTGGACAGGTTGAACACTTAGAAATGTAAAAATACATAAAAATGTTATGTAGAACTGTGAGGATCACTCTTCAAACCTTTGATCTGATTTAAATAAACACAAGGTAATTAGGAAGATAGAACCTAGCTGGGGAAAACAAAGCACAGGTGAACTAAATCAGACTAATGAGATAGGGGAAGGAAAGCAGAACACAATGCACACTGGACAAGAGACTATCAAAATAAGACAGGAAGTAATGAACACACTGACCCAGGCCTAGAGACACAAACTTGACCAGAGACAGAAGCCAAAAACACAGAGACAAGACTGAGGGTACGGAATAGGAATACAGAGGACCATGACAATGCCAGCCCACTCAGCTGAACCCACTCACCTGATACCCTATTATTAGCAATCAAGAGGCGCTCTATCTTCAACCGGGTCAAGTTGAACTACAAACACCACCAAGTGTGGTTCAATTTCTTACTCTTAAAACCCCCAAAT
>NW_005187815.1:123436-127500 GCF_000239375.1 Pundamilia nyererei | reverse complement strand
TACGTCTACCAATAACTGCTCACACTGCCAAACCAATACACCGGACAATTATATCCACGCTCTTTGGTTCTGTCCACCAGTTCAGAAGTTTTGGCGCGAGATATGTGAAGACTTATCAAGAACACACATGCATCAACACTACAATGTCAAGAGAAAATCAAATCAAATCGTTCAAAATAACATAGGCTCTGACTCAGTTTATCGCTCTGGATGATCAGCCACTGTCAGTCGTGGAAAACATAGGATTTTGCCGCCTTCTCAGCATACTCGAGACGCAATATGAGATTCCCAGCCACCCATACATCACTGGCATAATGGTGCCAACACATTTTGAAAAGGTAAAAAAACACATGCATAATCTCATGCATCAGGTTTCAGCCTTAAGTTTCACTACAGACATTTGGACAAGCAGTGTGCGCTCGATGTCACACCTCAGTTTAACAGCGCAGTGGATTGATGAGGAGTTTGTTCGTCATCAAGTCACACTACACACTACACTACACACACGCAAAGTCGTTCAGGGGCTCGCACACTAGTTAAACCATCGCAGCTGCTTTTCAATAGCATGCCCCAGATGTGGGATATACTGAAGACGTCCATCCACATAGTGCTCCGGGACACCGCAAGAAATGTGATAGAGGCCATGAGTGATGGTGAGCTGCCCAGCCTACCTTGTACTGCTCACACTCTCCAGCTGGTTGTTCATGAGGGCCTTCTGTCACTGAAGAGTGTTGCTGATGTGGTGGCAGTTTGCCGCAAAATAGTTGGACATTTTAAACATTCTGCTCTGGCCAGCTCCCGTCTCAAATACATTCAATTACAGATCAACCAGCCTGAGAAACGGCTCCAGCAAGATGTTCAGACCCACTGGAACAGCACGTTTTATATGATACAATCACTGATTGAGCAGAAACGGGCTCTGGGAATATTCGTGTCTGAATATGGACTCCCTGATACGCTCATGACTCACCAGTGGACATTGCTGGAGAAAGTGATATCTGTTCTGGGTCCATTCGAGGAGTTAACTCGAAAAGTCAGCTCTGCAGATGCAGACATCACTCCAGCAGTCACAGTGCTCCACAGATTTCTAACAAGGGAGACTGATGAGGACCATGGGATCAAAGCAATGAAAGGAACCTTGGCTGCAGCTGTCAGGACGCGGCTCACTGATGTGGAGGAAAACCCACTCTATAGCATCGCCACTCGACTCGATCCCAGGTGAGTGTGTGCCTGTGTGTTTACCTTTGACTGTGTGTGACTGTAATTGTGTGACTGTGTGTGAATATGACTCTATGCAACTGTGTGTATCTGTGACTGTGTAGTTAACTGTGTGAGACTCCAGCGTTCAGATTGGCTATCTATATGTGAATATGAGTGTGTATGTATCTGTGTGTGACTGCAAAAAAATAGGATGCTAACCTATTGTCAGCTAACTTTTTTCTTTCTCTGTTTTAAATATAAACATCTTTTTTTCCAGCACCATAGCTGCTGGAAATGCCAAAGAGATTCTGCAACTTGAGCTGCTAAGGTTGCCTGGAGACAAGCAGGAACATCATGACCTGAATGAACCACCTTCAAGAAAAGCACACAGTAACCAGCCCACTACTAGTCTGGACAGCATGTTTGATGAAATTGCTGATTAGGCACCAGCATCGGTGGGCAGAGTTGTGGTAGGTTCTAGTGTAGACTTGGAGACGTATCTTGGAGAGGCCGCAATTTTACGAGAAGACAAATCACAACAATAAAAAATGTTATGTGAATCTGAAAGCTGTAGACAGCACTAAATTGTTCACTGTTATTTTGTTTGGATATATGATGGATATTTTGCAATCATTTAACAGAAGTGTTTATTTTATTCTGAAACATAATTTTTATTTATTTTATTCTGAACAGAAGTGTTTATTTTTCAATCTGAAAGCTGGAGACAGTCCGATATAGTTCACTGATATTTGTTGTTTAAAATGTGGATACTCTGCAATAGGTTCATTAATGTTATGTCTGAAAGCTGGAGACAGTTCAAAATACTTTAGTTATTTTGTTTGTTTGTTTACAATATGGACATTTTGCAATAATTTAACAGAAGTGTTTATTTTTTAATTGAAATTTTGTTTTTCTGGTCATTTTTATTAATATTTTATTTTTTATCAGCAGAGAATAAAATAAAACCTGTCCTCCAATTCACTGAATTTTTTTTCATGTGTGTGGTGGAAGTATTGGTTTTTGTACTTGTTTTTGGCAAGTAGTCAGATCCAATTATCGCTATTGTATGGGTTTAAAAAGATTTGTACTTTTTTTCTACAGTTCATCCTGGCTTTTTTTAGTTTTTCAAAATGAAGCTTTAATGTGCTTCTGTTGTGTAAAAGGTCTCTTTGTAGTCAACAGGTTGCCTTTGCAAGCGGTGTCATGTTTGCTGGAGTTAGATGACACATTTAAAGTCTGCATTTTTCTCTCTGAAGTTTGGCATTTGCGGGGCAAGACTAAAGCTAGGAAGATTATGATGGACCTCTCCCATCCCAACAATGGACTCTTCTCACTGTTGAGGTCTGGGAAGCGCTTCCGCTCCCTCAAGGCCAAAACAGAGAGAATGAGGAGGAGCTTCTTCCCACAGGCTATTCGGGCCCTGAACCAGGTGTAGGACTGGACTCTCACACACATCACATCACCACACGCACTCTGGTTTTTCTTCATGCACACTTCCTATAATTTATAATCTCTTTCTGCTATTTGCACTTTTTTTTTTACTGTAAATTTCTAAGTTAAATCTGTAAAATGTGTATAACCTGTAAATTGTAAATACTGTAAAACCACTGTCATTTAATGGTCGGGTATTGCATTGCACAGCTACAAGCATTTCACCTCATGTCATACTGTGTATGGTTGCGTGTGTGACAAATAAAATTTGAATTTGAAAAAACTCGTTTGAATTACTTGTTCTCTTTTAAAGAACTGTCAGCCTTGCAGGCTGATTCTACATAAATAGATGAAATCACATGAGTGCCCAGTGGTGTAATTTAACAATGATATTTTGTTACCAGAAGCTCAGACACATGGGCTGCATGGATGGAGTCAGAGGAAGGCTGTCGAGCCTGAAGCTCTTCTCCCATTGGCCAGGACTCTTAGAAGTGACAATGTAGAAACCTGATGGCATTCAATACAAACTGATTAATTGGAGTCAATCTTTAAATCATACTGACTGATGATTCAGTAGTAATGATCTCCACGTGAAACTCACCTGAGCTGTTACCCAGCGTGTGGTCGACACTTGGGCCAGTTAAAGTCGGAAAAGTGGGGCCTCTGATTCGAAACCAGTCCCCGTTATCATCTTGCTGCTGCCTCCAGAAACACATGCCCTGCTCGAAGTTGCAGGTGAGCTTCTCCTCGTCTACACACAAAAACACATCAGGTAAAGGGAACGCTCAGA
This sequence comes from Pundamilia nyererei, assembly GCF_000239375.1. Classification (NCBI taxonomy): domain Eukaryota; kingdom Metazoa; phylum Chordata; class Actinopteri; order Cichliformes; family Cichlidae; genus Pundamilia; species Pundamilia nyererei. The sequence goes on along the minus strand of NW_005187815.1, from coordinate 124,079 downwards.
GAACATGTAATAGTCTGTTTATCACATCTTACTTGACAGCGTGGAAATGTTGGCTGCACTGTACGTGGCTATGAACCCTGACAGACTGTTGATATCATCAGAGGTGAACTCCACAGTTGATTGGTCGGTCAGCAGCCACACATTTCCAGGAGAGGTGGAGCCTGAGAACTGAGCTGCCAATCATTAAATCAGGAGGTGAGCCATAGGGTTAAGGATAGCAGTTGTGGTCTGTTCAGACTGACTGTGGGATTCACCTGTGAAGACTTTGTTTGGTCCCACACCTTCATAAAGCCTCAGAGTGTCGCTGTTTTCTTCAGTTTCAAAATGAGGGAAGGTAACCTGAACTGAAAGTCCGTCATCAACCCTGAAAACAACACAACTCTTTATTAGTGAATGAAAGAGCTTGTTTTAATGTCTGTTTTACAAAGAACTCACCATTCATGTGTTGGGGTGTGTCTGTTACACTGAGTGTTATTCAAATTCAAATTCAAATTCAAATTCAAATTCAAATTCAAATTCAAATTCAAATTTTATTTGTCACACACACACAACCATACACAGTATGACATGGGGGTGAAATGCTTGTAGCTGTACAATGCCCGACCATTAAATGACAGAAGAAAAGTTTTACAATATTTACAAT
>NW_005187815.1:80737-100495 GCF_000239375.1 Pundamilia nyererei | reverse complement strand
ACACACACACACACACACACACACACACACACACACACACACACACAAAGAGTATGACCTCTGCTAACCCTGGACTCAGGCATTCTAGGTTATTACCGTACTCCGGTTCTCTGAAGCAGAGGGGCTGCTTTGGACCTTTACAGCTTCCACAGGCCTCAGGAGAACAACATAAACCTGCAACATGATCAGTGAAGAACAGAGCTTCATTAGTGAGACCCTGTCTGTAGGTGGATGAGATGAAATGGAAGAAACAGTCCTGAAACAGTCCTGAAACAGCTAATAACATAAGAAAAACAGTTTGTTTGTCCATTGTAAGAGAAAGAAGAATGATGTTAATAAAGGCACAACACAAAGGAGGCACTGCAGCATGAATCAGGCTTTGGAAGAGGCCAAAAGAGGTTCTGCACACCAACACTTGAAGTAGCTGGATGCTACCTAGCTGACTTCACAGCTGACCAGGAGAAGAGAGGTCAACTAACTCTGACACAGCACCACAAAGAGCCAAAGGTCACAAACCAATGACAGGAAGAAGTTCATGCAGAGATCTGACTTTAATGACCCCGCAGAGGGCTGATCCACCAATCAGCTCACAAACACTAATGAAGTTTTTAGTAGGCAGACTTCATCATCATCATCATCATCATCAGGAAACGTGTGAGGTCTGAAGGAGCTTCAGGAGTTTCTTCCTCCTGACACAGATAACTCAGAGGACGCTGACACTGGCTCCTTCCTTCTGTGACTTTATCACAGTCTAAAGTCCAGCTGCTGTAAACCTGTCAGGTAATCTACCTTAATCTGGCCCCGCCCCCGCACTTACCTGACAGCTGGAACAGAGACTCATTAATCACCAGCAAATAAAGATGTAATTAATGAAAGCGGTGTGATGAAGCTGTTCAACGACTGTTAAAGTTTTACTTTATTGTTCGTTACCTGTTCACACAATAGGCTCCGCCCATCAACACTGAACACTGTGTCTGTGCTTATCACAGGTAAAAACAGGTAAACAGAATCACTGACGGCACTCGTGTGTGTTTCCTTCTCTTGCTGCTCCTTGTGAAATCATCCAGAGCAGGTGACAGGTGAACCAAATCATCACAGAAACTTTATTGTTACACAAACATCATACGAGCATCGGCAGGGTTACCACAAATACACAGCGAGCACTCAGAATGCGCATGGAAGCAGCAAACAACCCAACACGCTTAGAAACGTGGCTCACGTTACACACAGCTGTGAGGTTGGACGAGTTTCACACCAAACATTTTATTTGATAAAGAAAACAAATGAAAGCAAAACTAATTTTAGATATTTTACAGCCAGAAACATCAGAAGAATCAGAAACAGGACGGTTTGCAGAAAAATGATCATCCACCGTCACGACTCGACTCTCAGCATCAGAGATAAAAAACGCCCACATCTGGAAACGTTCAATGTAAGTTTAAAAAACAAAATCAGAATCAGAAGATCACACAGAGTTTAAAGCTTTGATCCGCTGGTGTGACACAGAGTTTGGTTGGTGCTGCAGTTTGTCCATAAAGTTTTCAGCAGTGAGGATGAGTGTCCTCAGCCAGGAGATATGACCGGGTTCTCAGTTCTGATTGGACGAGAGGTTCAGGACAGCTGGTAGATGTTCGGCATCTTTGATTCCTTCCCCTCGTCGTCGTCCTGCTCTGAAATCGGGACATTTTATTGTGATGTCATGGTTTCATCTCAGAGTCACAGACAGTTCAACCAATCAGGACAGACCGTGACTGAAATCCAGAGGGAGAAGTCAGAGGTCATGGCGTGGTCTCATCAGAGGTGAAGGTGTTTCTGACATTAAAACTCAGTCATCCTATCAAATATGTGAACACCTGATTCACAAGTTCAACAGTCAGGAGTCATTTTACTGACACAACACGTGAAGGAAACTTAAGAGACCTCTCTCTCATCCCTTCATTAACCAGGAGACAGTCTGAGCAGATCTCAGATCTGCCGAATTAAAACCTGTTTGGAGCTGCATCATAATGTTCCCATAACTTTATTTATTATTATTTAGTATATTATTTAGTATACGTTTTCATGAAAGCCAAAGGAAAGCCTGGGTTCAGACTTTATTCTTATTTCTGTTTTACAGGTGCTTCAGATCCTCCATGCCTTTACTGGTAATAATACACCCACAGCTCAGATTAATTTATTTATACAGAGCCAGCTCACCTCAAGCTGCTCAACCCAGGGAAGACCCAACAATCAGCTGATCCCTATCAGCTCTGAGCCTCCATGTTAGCATCAAAACATCAGCATGACTGAGGACCACAAACACACGGCTCACGTATCACAGATAAGCTCCAGTAAAGAGCCGCAGGACAGACCTGAAGCCTGGAGCACAACACCAGGGTCTGTAGTTTGAAACTCACAGCTTCTCCGAGGGTACCATGAAGGCACCGCAGGTGTGTGTGAAACCTTTATTTACCTTCTGATGGAGAAGGTGATCTGACTGAACACAGAGAGGACTGTGACATTTACTGCCTCTCTTATCATCACAGCAGTTCTTAGCTGAGCTAACATAAAAAGGGTTTTCCTAATAACCTGATACACCTGTGTCAGGTAACAACACAATGAGGCTCTGACTCACTACAAACACACACACTGTTAATGATTAATGACTGCATTAATCACAACATTTCTGATCGACTTCAGTTCTACAAGCTCATCTCTATAAACACATAACAGTCCCAGAAGGCTTTGTTTGTGGTCTTTGGACCAATCAGGCTTTGGCTTCAAACCTGTGAGAAGCTCAAAAGTCATTAATGCACCCAAACTCATCTGACTGGGACTCAGCTTTTTACTCGCTAAACACTGATCACGTGATTACATCTGCACCCCAGGCGACTTCATGATGGTTAAAGACTCTGACCCTACTCTATCACAGAAACAGGTGAGCTCACCTGGCTTCTCATCCTCTCTCTTCATTGTTTCTTCTTCTTCTTCTTCTTCTTCTCTGCACTCGTCGATGTTCCTGTAAGTCGGCTGAGGACACAAGAAGAAGAAAGATGATGAGGCACAGCCTGTCGGACGACACAGAGGGCTCGTAGGCCCTTCACATCCTCACCTGGTCGCTGTAACGTGATGACATATCATTGGTGGAGGGGAGAAGTCTGCTGATAAGCTGACCAATGGTTTTGAAGGTGGGTCTGTGGGTGGGCTCAAGGCTCCAGCAGAGCTTCATCAGCTGATACCTGCAGAGACAGGTGAGCGTCACTTTCAAAACAACTTTATGAGCACTGACACGAGCATCTGTGAACTCACATCTCCGCCGGGGCGAAGTCAGGCTGCTCCATGTGGCCGCCATCTTTGATCATCTTGTAGAAGTTGGTGTCCACGGCAATGTTTGGGTATGGGCTCTTTCCTGGACAGGTGAACAGAAGACTGTCTCAGAGAATGGCTGCTGAATGTCACGTACTGCTCATCACCAGAGCTGAAATGTGACTGGCTGAGGTGGTGCGTGGTGTTGCCATGGTTACCCAGAGAGAAGATCTCCCAGAGTAAGACTCCGTAGGACCAGACGTCGCTCTGCACTGTGTAGACGCACTGAAAGATGCTCTCTGGAGCCATCCACTTCACTGGGAGGCGGGCCTGTCAAAATAAAACAGCGAGTATCAAAATAAAACACAGTGATTGTTAAAATAAACAGCAACGAGTATCAAAATAAAATATGAAGACTGACATTTCCTTGAACGATGTAACTGTCATCATTGCGAATGTCTCGGGCCAAACCGAAGTCGCAGATCTTTGCAACACGATGATCAGTCAGCAGGACATTCCTCGCTGCTACGTCTCTGTGGATACACTGAACCACACAGGTGAGGCGCACAGGTGAAACAATGGTGATTGTTGTGAAAAATGATCCCATGTGAGTGTTTCCTTACATTCCTGGTGGACAGGAAGTCCAGACCCTGAGACACCTGGTAGGAAAAACTCATGAGGTCACTGACTGAAAGACCATCTGTCTGCACACCTGTGAGAAAGACAGTGAGATAAGTTCTTTAATTGCCATAAATGTAAATTATGTCAATTTGTTTAATTTATTGTGATTATGTATGTTATTTATTTCCTTTATTTATTGTTGTTCCTTTTTGGGTAAGAACCATGTTACATTCTATTTTGCGCACAGGCCCCTTTAAGTGGCACTAAGGGAAGTTAAGAAAGCATGTACAAAGAAGCTAAGTTGTAAGTTAAATAAGTCACAAGAAGGATTAAATAAGCTGTTTCAAAGTGAAAGGCAGCTCTAAAGAAGAGAAAAAGAAGTCTGGAAGTGTTTTGTTCAGTTTTTGTTCCTGAAGCGGACTCATTCCCTCATGATTGTGCATTTGTTAACTTTGGTTTAAATCTTTACTTACAATATTTATGTTTGATCATTCAGTGCATTTATGTAATGACAGTTTGATGGTAGATTTTATGGTGGTTTGGAGGAGAAGTGTGACTGAAGAATACATCCATCTGTGAACGAAGAACCGTGGTGCCGTGTATTACCTGGAGGTAAGTTCAGGTTCTTACCCTGGTGTGTTTGCCCCGGACTCAGAATTGGCTGCATCTCCTGATACTCCGAGCAGCATGAGATCCCGCTGTCACTGCAACACATATTGGATGTTACACATCAGCTGGGGTTTGAACAGGTAATGGTGGGGCTGCAATGAAACCTAACCTGAACTTCTCAACAAGCATACCTGCCAAATACGGAATACACTAACCCTAGAGCGTACAGGTGTTAGAGCTGGCTGATCTGTCAGTGTGAAGCAGCGTGATCTGCCTCCGACTGTTTGCTTTACTGTTTACTTTGGTATTAACATCTGATCTGTTCTAAGTGATTCACAATCAGTAACTGTAGGTGTGCTGAGGCACACTCAGCCTTTCCTTTCCTCTAAAAGGCTGTGATGATAATAAAGTGCACAGGTGTGAGCAGCATGAAAGACAGATGCTCTGAAACTGAGAGGCGTCACACCTGCGGAGCCTGGCGTGCTGGGCCGCCATGTTCTTATAGAAAGCCTCTTCCTGTACTTCATCCACAGTCACCATGGATGCCACGATGTCCTGAGCCCGACCCCGCAGGAAGTTGAGCAGGTCGCCATGGCTACAGTACTCTGTGATCATCAGCATAGGCCCTGGATAGTCAAAGGTCAGAAAACCACAAGTTGAAATGACTGTCTTTTATTCAGGCTTTTCTTTTTCTTCTTTGAGTCTAACAGCTGAAATGATGTCCATGTGATAGACCCCCCAGGAACTAGGCGCTTCATTTGAAGCACACTTTGGCTTAAGTTGATGAGCGGCTTATTTCCAGACTGCAGAGGACGGCAACCACACAGCAGGGAGTGCTATATTTTTAGTGTAATACAGAGCATCAGCCTCTGAGATGGAAATCAAACCAAACCTGCAGTTCCTCTGGCATCCGGCAGAAGCAGCAGTGAGTCACTCCCCATAGACTCACATGTTAAAATTTTACAGCAGAAATAAACATGTTTACAGCCTGATACACAGACGTCATAACACCTGTATGAGGGCAGATTGTTTCTATAACTCACCTGTTTTAACTGTATTCAGACCTTAAGTTTGCACATTTTCACAATGAATCTTTGACCTACAGTCTACAATCAGTATTTAATAAACATCATCATCACCCCCACGAGTACAGGCTCCCAGCAGGTTAACGATGTTGTCATGGTAGCCGAGATGGCTGAGAATCTTAAGCTCAGACATCAAAGCCTCCCGTTCCTCCGAGTGAGCGCTTGCTGTGGACAAACAGGTGATACATTGGATCATACAACACGAACAATACAATGATGATAATGATGAGGATTGTGATTATGAAACTCTGCATACTAACGTTTAAGCATCTTGACAGCGACTCTGGTGATCTTGTTGTCAGTTTCCAAACCATACGCCGTGGCCTCAACAACCTTCCCGAAAGCCCCAGAGCCCAGGATGGGACCTGAAAGACAGAAAGTCGAGAACATGAAGAAGAAGCCAGAGAGAGGAAGGCTGAGGAGTCAGATCCTCAGTTTGAAGGTTAAAGTGAGCGTGAGCCTGATTCTGTTTGAACTTTCTTCATGTTAAAAAGGGGGTTCTCCTTTCCCACTGTCACCGAATGCTTCACATTACAATACAAAACCTCAAGACGGCCATCATTGTGAATGCTCCCTGATTAAAACCCAATGTTTCGTACCGAGGCGGAGTTTGTCTCGGGGAAACTCCCACTTCTGATTGTATGGCAGCTGGGTGGGGTCAACAAAGGTGTAGTTGTTTCCATCAGTGCTTTCGATGATCTTCCAGCGGATCTCATACTTGGGTTTCTGGCAGAAGAAGAACAGCAGGTGAAGATTGTTTATTAGTCATCAAGCTGTCAGTCCAACAAGCCTCTGATAGGCTTCACCCACTCACCCACCTCCCTGCTTAGCTACAACAAAAATGACTGATCTCTGACCTGGTGAGCTCTACAGGAGGATCAGTAAATTTACCTGTCTGCACTTGTAGAAGAGGACCAATAGGAGCAGGAAGAGGACAGCGGTGGCACTCAGAACTCCAATCAGAGGCGGAGTGAAGATGATTGGATTTCCTGTAGAAAAGAGGAACTCTGATGAATCTTTATTTAAACCAGTTTGATAATGAAAGAGATTTAACTGCTACACGTCTGATTAATCCAGTCTTATTCCCCCACACTTACGATGATGGAAGACCCGCAGAGACTCTCCCATGAGGTTGGAGGCAACACACTCCACAGTGACATCATCATCAGCTGACAGGAGGAAGTGGGACCTCACCTCCTCACCGTCCTGTGAGGTCACACTGGCCTGAGAAACCTCATTGGTAGCAATGTGTGCACACCTGTAAGAGAAGCAACATTTTTATTTTTAAAACAGCGCCTCCCTCAGGACAGATTTCACATGATTCTGCAGCCTGTAGCTGGCAGCGCCAGCATACGTACGAGGGCTGGATGCCAGGACAGGTGAACCAGAGAATTGTGGGTAATGGATATCCTGAGCTGTTGCATGTCAGAGTACTGTTCTCCAAAGTGATATCAGTAGTCGGAAAACCTAAAATAACAAAACTGTTTTCTCAGACTTCAGAAAAGACAAAAACAGAGGTATAAACATCAGCTGAGAGCTTCTTTCGGGATCATGTGATCAGAAGAGGATGAGAAAACAGCACAGACCGTGCCATCTGGAACGTTTCAGACATTCAGCGACTTCTGTTAAAGTAGATTAGACTGCCCTCAACATCAGAAAATACCACTAAAAGGAGAAACTGTGTATTCAGGTGTCTTATAGTATAGCATGCGACTAGATGTCAGACTGTGAGAAGCTTGCGGTGAGGAAGAACGTGATTACAAAAGCTTTCTTACGGTAGACCTTGAGGTCGATGGTGTGTGAGCCACTGAAGAAGGAGTTAGAGAAATGAAACAAGTATTGCCCCCGATCCTCCGGACGCATGCGATGCAGCAGCAGGGTGGCTTCCGAGCTGCAACATCAAAAATACTGCCTTAAAAAATGTTTACACCATCACTACCAACTTAACAAGCCCTTGTACAAACACTACCACCTCAAAGGAACACAGAATATTCCACCTAGGAAATACCACCTTAAAACACTGAGGCACTCCTGACAATAGAGTGGGAGTAGCCTGTAGCCATTGCTCACCTGTAGCTGTTAGCAGCGTAGCTCTCCTGGTACACCGTACTGTCATTGTTGATGAGGTGTGTAGGTGTGGTCCAGCGCTGGCTTGTGATTGGAGGATAGGCCTTCAGCAGGAAGGTGAGGGCCACATCACGACCTTCGTAAACCTCCACCCTGCTGCTGCCATTAACTTTAGCGCTGCTAGCTCTGTAAGCACTAACATTAGTGATGGGTTCCAGTGACCCACCACTAACGTTAACCTGTATTTCATCTGCTGCAGGCAGGTGTCCTCTGACCTGTACGTGCTCACTTGTCTGAAGGTAGATTCTCAGGTAAGGGCGTTCTGAGGAAGAGGAGATACTGTTGGTGGATGTGTGTGACTTTGAACCTGCATTCTCATTCTAAGGCAATGAGTGTACAAACATTAGGTTAGAAACGGTGCAACCAAAATGACCAAAAGTGTCCCCCCCCAAACTTTGTTTGCTAGGGCCCACTATGTTTTACAAGAATACTACCCCCCAACCCCCGCACAAATACATCCTCCAACCACACACACACATATTTAGTTTTCAAACTCCATTGCAGTTTATTTCACACCTCAAACCTTTTGTAAACAATTAAACCAGTGCTGTCAGCGTTAATCTTGTTAAAATTACGCTAATGTCATAACCACATTAACGCGTCAAATCTCCGTTAGCAAGTTAATGCCGATCACTCCGTGTGTGGGCTGCACGACATCAAAGCGTTAGCACGGTTAGCTCATTAACGCGTTGGCGCATGGGGTGATCTGTGTTAACTCGCTAATGGAGATTTGCCACGTTAATGTGGTCATGGCGTTAACGTAATTTTAACAAGATTAACACTGACAGCACTAAATTAGTAAGTAAAAGTAAACTGCAATAAATTACAGGTTGTAATTAAATACACCACTACCTCTTTTGAAAACAGAAAAACAAACCATCTTTAATTATTTTACGTATAGTTGCTGGGTTTTTTTTTTTTTTTTTTTTTTACTGTGTAAGAATATTCAACACTGCTATCAATACATTTCTGTGCAAAATGGGTTCAAAAACATAAACAACTGTAGGATACTGTTTGTCTGTGATTTAAAGCGGGGGAACAAACTGTGACAGGATCAGTTTACTCCATTAGACATGGAAGTAGTGATGTTTTAGTTTATCAGTAAATGTCTTAACTTACCTAGCACCTTGAGCTGGATGGTTGCTGTGGCGACCCCGGCCTCGTTAATTGCCGTACACATGTACTTTCCATTGTCCGTTTGGGTGACCTCAGAGATGCTCAGAGTGCTGTTGATGTACAGCCGCCTGTTACCATAGTAACGACTGTTAGTGGCTTCCAGTTTCTGAAATGAACCAAACAACCAGTCAGCACTTGGAATATTAGGACTGAAAATGGACAGGTGACCTCTGATCTCTCACCTGCTTTCTTGGGTCTGTCCAGGTAACATTATAGAAGTGGGTGGGGTTACTGCAGAGACAGGTAACCTCAAAACGCTCTCCTACCAGACGGACAAATTCATCCTGACTAACAGACAGGGAGGGGGGGTGGCGCAACACTGCATACAGACAGGTGAAGTCAAACAGGTAATCAGATAGGTATACAGACAGACAGGTGTATAGATAAACAAGTGTAGAGATAGACAGGTGTTACCAGGGAGCACCAGCAGGTTCACGGGCCTGGATTTGAACTGTCTGCCATCCTTCCAGCCTGAACACACGTAGCGGCCATTGAACAAAGCCTTCAGGTCTCGGATTAGGGCTCCTCTTCGAGGATCAAAGGTCACGTTCATGGCGGTTGGCAGGTTCCTCCCATCCTCTGATTGAAGGGTGAGATTTGTTACCAAGGGGTCAGTCAGTAGACACTTGAACAGGAAGTCCTCACCCTCCTTGAGATGGGGGATGCCATGACGGGTTTCAAACACTTTGGAGAGATCTGCTGGGTCTGAGAGAGGGGGATTATGGAAAACTGGAGGTCATTCTATGAATGAGTTCAGTCTGGTCACATTTGTATTAAAAGTATAAGGAAAAACCAATATCACTAACTAAAGGAACTTCAGGAGGACTATTGATCTTACCTGTGACATACAGGTGGATCCAGCTGTTCAGGTGCGCCAGGCTCTCGTTGGTGTATCTGCAGGTGTATGTTCCAGTGTGCCTGGGTGTAGCACGTTTGACCTCCACAGGGTCTGGTAGGTTGCCCCGATACACCAGTGGAAATGCAGTGCTGGTCCAGTGAACTGACCCGTTACCATGGCAACTGAGGCTGAAATTGGTGCCAGCAGTAAGAACTCGATCAGATTTACTTGGAAGGAAGTCAGAATTTAGACGGATCGATGGTGGATCAGGAGGTTCTGAAACAAACAGAAAGACAACTGAACCCATCAAACACAGCGGTCACAGAGCACACACCTGAATATACCTGAATAGTACAGGGTAGGCCATTTATATGGATACACCGTAATAACATGGGAATGGTTGGTGATATTAAAGTCCTGTTTGTGGCACATTAGTATATGTGAGGGGGCAAACTCCTCAAGATGGGTGGTGAATGACCATGGTGGCCATTTAGAAGTCGGCCATCTTGGATACAACTTTTGTTTTTTCAATAGGAAGAGGGTCATGTGACACATCAAACTTATTGGTAATGTCACAAGAAAAACAATGTCCTAACCTAATGTCCTAACCTAATCCTGATGTCCTAACTCTTAACCTGTAATTTTCAATTTTGTAAATTTATATTAATCTGTAAATTAGCAACTTTTGTACATATCTTTACATAAACACCTTGATTTTGCATACTCTGTATATACTATTACTGTGACAGTGTTGAAACCACTTGCACTTTAAACTCTGATTACACCCACACATAAGCACTTTTTAGTTGTGTGAAGGGAACCTGCAAAGTAAGAATTTCATTCCTCTGCATAACCATCTGTGTTTTGTGGTGTACATGACAAAAACTTTTTCAATCTTGAATCAGAGCTGAGTCACCTGATTGGACCTTTGTGTCTTTTAAGAGATTGGCCACCCAGCAGGTGAGTTTGGACACTAACACTTCCAGTCCGCGGTTTGTTTGAAAACAGAGTTCCAGTCCTGACATTCGCCAAACACAGACGAGGGAACACAGATGCCTCAGACAGTCGTTACTGAAATGAACACGCAACTTCTGTGAAACATCATTTACAGCTCGGGGATGGGAACAGCAGAGCTTACGGATTCCACGTGGATTTATCCCTAATCCTTTATTGGTCAGATTTTGTGTGTCAGCTCCCATAACCTGGAACATCTAGCTCTGTGTCACCTAGTCACATTCACGCAGTTTTTCATTGGTGAGACGAACGCGCTACGGTTTGATGAGTTATGTGTATAAACTGACCTGCTTGACATTAACATGTAAATAAAACCAGAGTGAAACCCTGAGAAACGTTTATGAGACGACGATGCACTGCTGAGTCTCTTCAGGGCGGGCAGATGTTATAGATGTTAGCAACATCAGTTTAAAGTGGGTCTCAATAAAAGTACAAACACTGAGAAGAGGATACAACACAACTTTATTTAAAATCAGAGAGGAAACCACTGAAATCATCTGATTTAACACACAGGAGGTCTGTTAGCTGACTGATCCACTGATTAACTGACAGCATGTTTGTTAGAGCGTTACTGGTTAATATGTGATGTTGTTCAGCTAGAACAAAAATCATTTGTTGTTTAATAGGACTCTTATTGGCTGGTTAACAATGTGTAATTTCATCAGAAAAGATGATATCAAAAAGGGTCAGAGAATCTCATTTGCTGGCTGGTGTCTTGGTGGTCTCCTGCAGGTGTGTGGCGATGCGAGATGTCTGCAGCAGTAAAGCTTGATGGTTTTCAACCAGCAGGCTCTGGTGACGAGCCAGGTTCTGCAGATCCTGGATCTGCTGCAACCCCTGAGACATGCAGACAAGGTTAGACTGATCTCCTCAGCAGATACTGAGATTAAAAATGGCTAATCAATGCTTCTGAATGACTTAATCTGGGTGGCTCTTTGCATACTTGGTCTGTAAATCTTAAACAATGCAGAACCAGAACTTCCAGCACTCAGACAAGCTGTATTCATTTAGTTTAAACTAATATTAATAAGAATGCATCTGAACTAAATCTGAGATATGCTCATCTAAAATCAGCTAAACCTGAGTTAGAACTGTGATGACGTATCTGTAAAAATCCTTGGCTAAATTTATGATATACCAAACGTGCGCTAATCTCATCTCAAATAAACTCAACAACATTAAGTCCAAGATAAATTGAACTAAAGCCGGGCTAAAGCTGGACTCGCCTGAGTTCCCAGGGTGCCAAGCTGATCGACCACCTGGGCCTGCTGTTTGGCCGCCTCCGTCTGGATCTGGACCAGTTGGGTCAGCAGATTCAGGACCTCCTTCCTCCACGTGTCCTCATGTTGCTGAGTCTGGATTAACTTCAGCAGTCTTGAGGTGGAGCCCGGACCGGCAGGGTCAGTGTCTGATTGGCCAGGAGACTGGGCTGCGCCCATCATGATACCAGCGGGTGGGATGTCATGGAGATCACCTGGAGTGAAGACGCCTGAAGTCAAAACTTCAGTTTTTTTGTAGAGCAATCCTATTCCTGTGACTTTCAAAATAAAAGCCCTATTTTATTAAAAGTTAAAGTGTGAGGAAAAGTTGGAGGACACGCTGCTCGTCCTGTGATGACCCCCCCGACACTACACCATATATTTTCAACCGGAACATTATGGTTAACAGGTGGATAGCTGCACAGCAAACAGCCACTTACTGGTAAAGACGAAGTGGTCAGTATATCCTGGTTTAACATGAACTCACTGCTGCAGCACTACAGTGATGGCCATTCACTGGTTAGTTTCAGTGTCCTTATTTTCCTCTGAGGTATCAATTCTGTCACTAGTAACAAGAGGTGGGCAGAATCTTACTTTACTCATTATTCAAGTAATGAGTAAAGATTCAAGACTCACAGCGTTTATTGTCATGTGTACAAAGAAAAGCATTTGTCTGTACAATGAAATTCTCTGCTGTCCACACACAGATCCCGGTTAATATGTACAATAGGACTAGGACAGATAAAATACAAATAGTATAAATAAATAAATAGAGACAAAAAATTGAAGTATTAAAAAGATTTGTGTGCAAAAAGAGCTAGGTAAGGCATTACTATTGCAAAAAAGTAATTCGATTACTATTTTTTTCCCATAAGAGCACTGCGTTACTGCGTTAGTGAGAGTGTCTCATGACAATGATGTACAAGCATGTGACGTTTGTGGCAGCAACAGACGTGTGCAGATCAACAATGGATAATATGGAGTGCAGGAGAGAGTACGACCATGCAGCGTTTAAAGCGTGGATTTACTCACATTACTTTCAGTTTGATTCTGTAAAAAGTGAGAAAAACATTAGCGTCCACTGTACACTCTGTGTGGGAAGAAAACTTCTTTCTACAGCAAAAAGTTAAACTTCAAATCTGAGCAAGTACTGAGCATGCTGCCACGGGAATGTGAAATTCACAGAGAGATCCCCCCACTGACATGACCGCTGTGGTACTGCTGTGGCAAACCTCCACCCGCCCCACTCCTGCTAAACAGGTGACAATAGATTTCGGAGTTGCTGAATCGTTGATTTTATTTATTTTTATTATTATTTATTATTATTATTAAATGTGTAACACAAAAGGATAATACAGGAATGCACAGATATCAACACACCATAGCACAATAAACACAGACAGCAACATGGGAAAGAGTTCCAGTGTGTACATCTGATCTGGGACCGCTGCAATCTTTCGACTGCGCCTCCAACTGACCCGATGTCCACATCATGGGGGAGGTAAGCGTTGGAGGTGGCGTTGGATCCGGGGTAGGGAGGGTGATGCGTCAGTGAGTGCTTATCAGTATCAGTATATATATGTGTGTCCAGAGTTCAGCTGAGACAGTGTCCTTCGCCCTGCCAGGCTAAGTAAACAGTCTTCCAGCCAACCCAGGTGAACAGCTGGTTCCGCTTTCTTAATTCTCCGATAAGCCAGGGCCAAGCCAGCTCCGATCAGCCAGAACCCTGTTATCATGGTTCCAAATAGGTAGATATCTTCAGCGTCCTCGATCGACAGTCCCGCCAGGCACACGATCCTCTGCCACCCGTCCATCGTGTATCCGGCAGGGAAAGTCCCTCCAGGGCACTCGGGCTCACCCGAGCCCAGACTTCTCGTTGAGAAAAGGGTGTCAATAGCATTCAGAGACCAGTTGATCAAATCCATAATTCTCTTTTAGGTTTTAGAGAACAGACTGTGAGAGAGTGTTCAGGGAAAGTAGTACACACGAGACAAGACAAGGACATAAGAACTAAGCAGGGAAGATAAGGGAGAGGAGAAAAGTCCGTCCGCCTCCTCCGAGAGCCAAAAGGAAAGCTGTGCACTCTGATTTAAAGGTGAAAAGCACCTGAGCAGGTGAGCAGAGCTGCAGAGTCCAGAATCAGCTGACACGGGTGTGTCACTGTGAGCTCTGAACACTAACCCCCATTGTCAGCACACAACAGCGTGCACAATCAAAATCAGATTCAGAATCGCGTTTATTGGCCATGTATATGCTCAGACACATACAAGGAATTTGGTTCTGGTAGATGGTGACTCTCAAGCACAACAATGTAAATCTCAATGTAAGCAACACAATACACCCACCCACCCACACACACACACACACACACACACACACACACACACACACACACACACACACACACGTGTGGATATATACATGGTACACATGCATACACAAACATACACAAAGCTGTGTAGACCAACCATAAATAACCAATCTAAATCTTATATACATAAACTACAGGATGACAGAAAGGAGATGAAGTGGAATGAGTACTACAGAACATAAGGTGCAGTTGCAGTCTGGCAGTGGGAGCAGTGTGGCAGGTCAACTGTTTAGGAGGGAGATGGCGAGGGGAAAGAAATTGTTCCTGTGTCGGGTGGTCCTGGTCTGCAGGCTTCTGTACCGTCTGCCAGAGGGCAGCAGGTCAAAAAGTCTGTGTCCAGGGTGTGAGGGGTCTGTGATGATCTTCCCTGCCCGTTTCATGCTTCTTGAGAGCTGCAGGTCCTGGATGGAGGACAGGAGGGTGCCGATGATCGTTTCTGCTACCCGTGCAGTCCGCTGCAGGCTGCTCCTGTCCTGTTTAGTGGCTGCACCATACCAGACTGTGATGGAGGAGCACAGGACAGACTCAATGACTGCAGTGTAGAACTGGATCAGCAGCTGCTGTGGGAGACTGTACTTCCCCAGTTCTCTCAGGACAATCGGCACACACTGCAACGTGTGCTTCATAGGGACAAACACAATAGGAAAAAATGTATTTTAAATAGAAAAGGCGGACTGAGTTTGGTGTCACGTTTAACACTTTATGACCAACCACAGAGCTAATCTTTGCATCTTTACATGTTTACATGCTGTGAAATGCTGCAGCAAGAGTCCTGACAGGGACTAGAAAGAGAGAGCAGATTTCTCCTGTTTTGGCTTCCTGTTAAATCCAGAATTCAAAATCCTGCTCCTCACATACAAGGTCTTAAATAATCAGGCCCCATCTTATCTTAATGACCTTGTAGTACCATATCACCCTATTAGAGCACTTCGCTCTCGCACTGCAGGCTTACTAAAGCATATAGTTAGGGCAATAGGTGGCAGCAGATGGCCACCCCTCCCTGAGCCTGGTTCTGCTGAACCTTTGTAATTGTCCGAGCTCATCCACTCCACACCATGGAATCCTCGACCACCTTACTGAGGGCTGATCATCTTCACTAACCTGCCAGCAGTTGTTTTCCTCTCCTTTGAGTGGCGATATCACTTGGCGTTCGCTCTCTCTGCGCCTGTCTTTATCCTGTCTTCCTTCTCTCGCCCCAAACGGTCGCAGCAGATGGCCCCGCCCCTCCCTGAGCCTGGTTCTGCAGGAGGTTTCTTCCTGTTAAAAGGGAGTTTTTCCTTCCCACTGTCGCCAAAGTGCTTGATCATAGGGGGTCATATGATTGTTGGGTTTTTCTCTGTATGATTTATTGTAGGTCTACTTTACAATATAAAGCACCTTGAGGTTGTTGTGATTTGGCACTATATAAATGAAATTGAATTGAAATACAGTTATACCCTCGCTACAACGTGGTTCACTTTTCATGGCCTAGCTGTGTTGCTGATTTTTTTTGGTTTCATTCTTTAATACTGGACTTGTTTTTCTATGAAGGTTTGAACTTTGAGAGTGTTTAAACATAGGAAAAGTGTGAAAATGTTGATGAGAGAAGTGTATAAAGTGTGTAGTGAGGGGTTTTACAACCTTAAAACATCTATAATAATTGTAAAAAAATAAACATTTCAGATTTCACATATTGCCAGTTATTTTTAAAATTTAACTCCGGCGACATACGAGGGGTCACTGTAATCACATTTTGAGCGGTTCAGCTTTGTACAACCTTCATAACTCAAAGTGTGAAAGAAGTATCTACATAAAATGCTAAAAAGTGAATAAACCACACAAAACAATGTCCACACTTTTAAGCAGAGAAAGTTTGATTGTTCACCACTTCATTTTTATAAAATGTAGCAAAACCAAAAACACAATGCAGAACAATGAATGTGATCAGTGCCGTGACACAGGCACAGCCTCAGGGGGCTGTTCCCTGCACAGGTGTGTTCCCAGACCCTGACTCATCCTGGTCTCCGACCCAAACACCACCGACACCACCCAGAGACTCAAAACAAAACTGAGCGGCGAGTGAAACAGGACGTGAAGCCGAGGCCCGCGGTCACATGATTTACACGAACATCACCTGCTCGCCGTCACGAACATAGCCTCATGTCCACAGCCTCACGTCCACCGCACGTTACAGACCATAGTAATTATAATTCAGCACTGATGATTTTACACATCTGTCTGTATCACACCTGTGACCCAAGAACAATGCAGTGATTCAGGCTGGAACAAAGACTGGTGTGTATGTGTGTGTGTGTGTGTAGATTCCACTTCATACAGCATGCCTCATTCACAGCAACACTTTCTCCTATGCTCACTAACACTCACATTGATACTCTGATGGAGGCATTGGAGCAACTCAGGGCTCATATCTTGTCCAAAGATATTTGGTGTGCAGACTGGAGGGAGCCAGGGATCGACCCACCGTTCTGCTCAGTGGATGACCTGCTCTACGTCCTGAGCTACAGCCACCCTGTAGCTGTGTGTAAGTGTGTGTGTGTGTGTGTGTGTTCTGTGACTGTTTGTTAAATTTCAGGTTAACATCTGCTTGTGCCTTTCAGTGCTGATGGAGTTTTTCCAGATGTGCTGCTTAGATTTTCTCCGTGTGTTTTACAGCCTGACAG
Organism: Pundamilia nyererei; assembly: GCF_000239375.1. Classification (NCBI taxonomy): domain Eukaryota; kingdom Metazoa; phylum Chordata; class Actinopteri; order Cichliformes; family Cichlidae; genus Pundamilia; species Pundamilia nyererei. The sequence continues at coordinate 83,450 of NW_005187815.1, read as the reverse complement.
TGTACACCACCTCAGCTCTGCTCATTTAATCTGACACTCAGGGGTCAGAATATTAGGAACACGCCCTGATCCAGCAACTCTGGCCTGCTGGATCAGGGCGTGTTCCTAATATTCTGTCCTAATAATCGAGCAGTGCTCTGATCGATAAACAAAGAAGGACATTTGTCAAGCTTCATGTGACAGTTGGAGACTCACATCATCGAGTTTCACAATCAGAGCGAAAAAACAAGAAGTGAAACTTTGAGCGTGTGTGTGTATCTGTTCGTGTGTGTGTGTGTGCGTGGGTGCGTGTCTGTGTGTGCGTATCTGTGTGTGCGTGTCTGTATCTGTTTGTGTGCGTGTCTGTGTGTGTGTGTCTGTGTGTGTGTGTCTGTTTTCTCCTCTGGCTCTGAACTCTGAACAGCGCCAGTGTTATTGATCATTAGTGTAATTATCAGCTGACGTTTTGATAATGAGTCATTATTCATCTCCAGCTGGATAAAAGCTGATCACAAATCAGATTTACAGTCAGATGTTGTGTGTGTGTGTGTGTGTGTGTGTGTGTGTGTGTGTGTGTGTGTGTGAGAAGGTCAACACACACTCGCACAGTAAAAGCTAACCCTGACAGGAAGTAGAATCCTTCCTGAAGTCTGCTGGTAAAAGTGTTTTTAAACCACACCAACATCCACAGATTGGGCAACTCCAGAGTTTCTGCAGATGGTGTCTCACACCACCACCACCACCACCACCATCATCATCACCGCTAACAAAGTTGGATTCCGTTCTTACACCAAACACAGCTTAAAGCAGTGTAAAGCAGCTCCGCACTGAGCGCGCTCTGTAACGTGAAATCATTTTGTTTTTCCTCGAGGTTGGAGCAGCCCCTCCTCTCTGGTATAAATGTGAGTTTGGACTGGTTTTACTGGTTTCCTGATCTGAAGGTTTCACTGAGCCTCAGCTCTGAGGACTCGCAGACTTCCTTTAAACCGTTTCTTCACACTGGCTTTTCTTACTTCGATGTGATGTCATCATTTTACCATCACTTTGACGGCTTGCTCTTGACGTTTCTCTTTACTTTGATCCTATTTAGTCACCAGCTGTCATTAAAGGCCACGTGTAAATTATTCTTTACAGGCTGTGCCCCGCCTTCGTCTGACTATGATGAAGCTCCACAGGTGAGCTCGGCAGGTATGGAAATAGCTGTGCAGTTTGCTGGAGCTCACCCCCACTGGGCAGATACATTTGTGCAGGTGATGAAGAGCACACGCTGCCTGCTCTTTTAAACCCCACTGCAGAAACAATAATGATGCCTGTTGCCTAGCAACCTGCGCCATCTTATATTAAAGAATACAAACTGATCACAAAGAAGCAGCTGCAGCAGAGATGACACCTGACGAACTTTTTAACTAATTTTTTGGCACGTTGAAATGAATGGACCACATTACAAGTCTGGTTGCCAGTTTAGCTCACCAGGGTGAGCCATGTTTTAGCTCAGTGAGATGAGCCGCCCTTCTGAGAGGGCCGGGTTCGAATCTTGCCCATGCCCATTTCTTTTCAACAGACAGTTCAACTTTTCACCTCTTTTCAGCAGAAAATTCTGCTTCTTCATCTCTTTTCAGCAGATTCCACTACACGGCATTCACACTGCATTTTCACAGGAAATGCAGCTTTTTCTAGTTTACTTTGACTTTCTTTTGTTGGTTTTTGTTTATTTTTCTTGTGATTAGTTTTGGTTTTATTTGCTTATTTTTTGTAATTCAGCTGAATTTCTTATTGTGTGAGTCTTTTTTTGTGTTGGTTGTTTAGATTTATTATACTTTATTTATTTATTTACTTCTTTTCAGAAGTAAAGTTAAGTTTACATTGGTGTTCTAGTTTAGATTAGTTTATTTGTTTTTTAACCTTTATCTTACTTTGAGCTGTTCTTACTTCATTTCAGTTGAATTGTAGCGTTTGCTTTCATACTTTAATTTACTCCATGTTGTTTGTGCTAGTTTTCATTTACTTCAGTCTCGTTTAGTTTAGTTTTTAAAAAATTGTTAGCTTGCTTTTGCATAATGATTTGTTTTTAACTGTGGTTCATGTTTACGTTGCTTTTGTTTAACCTTTTGTTACTTTAGATTTCTTTGACTCTTTTTAGTGCAGTCTAGTTTTAAAAGACCTCAGCAGCTTTCACTGCATCTGAAACTTGGTATCTCCACCGGGCCTCTTGTTTCAGGAACAGAAAGTTGGGTGTTTGTCAGAGAATTAAAGTCAAACACGTCAAACTGAACTGTCTCTTATTTATTCATTTATTTATTTATTTATTTTTATGGTCACATTCATGTTACCAGTGACTGATCAAAGACTTCTTACATCAATGAGTCTGAATAAGATTTAAAGGGAAAAACACAAGTTTGTTCCATGAAGAGCTGACCGAGGCCGCGAGAGGACAGGAAAGTTTGTGTGGACGCAGAACTGAATCACACCGCACAGACGCTCCAGTAACCCCTGACAGCAGACACACAAACACACAAACGTCAGACACACAAACATCAGAAACACAAATGTAACACACAAACAAACGTCAGACACACAAACATCAGAAAAACAAATGTAACACACAAACAAACAAACGTCAGACACACAAATGTCAGAAACACAAACGTCACACACACACAAATGTCACACACAAAAACACGCAAACAAACACACAAATATCAGACACACAAACACCAGAAATACAGACTTCGGA
>NW_005187815.1:49866-51020 GCF_000239375.1 Pundamilia nyererei | reverse complement strand
ATTTTCTGCATTATTCATTCGCTTATTACCCACCAGTCTACCGTTGCTTACAGCGCTGCCGGCCGCTAAAAACCAGGAAAATCTCCTTCATGTTTTTCTGTGTTTTATTCTCATTTTCTTTGACACAAAGACATCTGCTGTGATGCTCACACCTCTGATGAAGTCTCACAATTGTCAGTACTGATAAAGGATCAGAATTATAATATTTCTGAATGTCTGAGACAAAATTGAATAGAATCAGGACTTTGTGAATCGGAATCGAATGGATTGTAGAAATCAGTGATGGTACCCAGCCCCAGTGAGCAGCCTTGGCCTGACAGAAGTGGATGTAGCTGTGGGTAATGAGAAAAAATGAAAAGAACGATTGATAACTTTTTGTTAAGTTAAGGCCTGATCCGTCTGAAATTCATAGCCAGCTCTGACATTGTCTACAATATCACCAAAGAGAGCCAAAGCACTTTAAGCACAAGCACTTTTTCAGTAACTTATCTTTCTTGTAGAACTGTGCTCCAAATAAAGAACTTTGTATTGACAAGACTGTTAGTTAATTATTTACAAATCAATATTGTCTGTATGGACAGCAATTTCCCCCCCGAAAAAGTTCACATGTAAAACTGCGGTTTTAAGCAATGCGGTTGAACAATTTGGATGCACCTAACTTTTGTGCTGGTGTGCCTAAAAAAAGTTAGGCACACAAGTGCAACCGTGGCAAAAAATTTGTTTAGAGCCCTGCTTGTAGGAATGTGCTAGTCTAATTTGGTTGTATGAGGTCAACATTGACCTTCTGTGTTGTAAGTTATAATGGCTGCACAGCTATTAAGGATCAAATCAGCTTCTAAATAATTTTCTGGTTTTTCTCCCTCTGGATTTTTGCTTTTGAAAATAAAAGTTGGACTGACTTGCATTTAATTTGTGTGTAAGCAAAATTTAAAATAATATGCTACCACAAATTGTTTTTTTTAATTTAGTAGCACTTGAAATGTTTGCCAGTGAGTAAACAATTAGTATTGCATAGTCAAGAACATCAATTCATTCTTAGTACTCTGTACTGTGTAACAAGAGGTGTCCTCCTACCTCTTGTTACCGTATTTTCACGACCATAAGGCGCACTGTGCTAAAAGGCGCAGTCTCAGTTATGTGTGCCCTTACTGTAT
>NW_005187815.1:45194-48299 GCF_000239375.1 Pundamilia nyererei | reverse complement strand
ACAGGTATGTGCGATTGTCCCGGTATATACGATCAACGCCCACACTTCACCCTTTAACGTTCTCATGGTGTTCTCTACTACGTCCTCCTTACAACACATAGGGCGCACCGCGCTATAGGGCGCGCGGCACTTTTTGAAGAAAATCTAAGACTTTTAAGTGCGCCTTATGGTCGTGAAAATACGGTACCCCCGTTTCTGTTTTCGTACTTTTTATTTTGACTGTTGTATGCTTTTTATTCTTGTTTTAGCTTTGTGCCTCTCTGAGAATAACACATTAATCACATATGATCGGCTAACTTGGTTAAATTTCCAGCGACCGCTTTTTCATGAGTCGGATCCACATCGGGATTTTGGAGACGGTACACTGCTGTGTACCTGTCTGCCTAAACAATCTGCCTGCCTCCACCCACCCTGTTTAAGAGGTCCATCAGGAAGCGTAGTAAGCATTCATTCTAAATAATCTTTTCCTTACTCTACACCTGGATGTGTTGTTCCTGACCGAAACTTGGATTCGCTCCAGTGAGCTCCTTTCCAGATGAACAGAATCAACTTTTGGAGGCTTCTCCAAACGCCTTCCCCCTGACTGTGTTTTTTTTTTCAGATTACCAAGACTCACAGGGAATGGTGGAGCCATGGTCTTTAAAAACAAACTTACATTTCGGCGACTGCCTTCTCCCACCTTCTCCCACCTTCTCTAGCTTTGAGGCTCAATTTTTAACCTGGTGTTCAGTCTGCGTCTCTCCGCCATCTTTCTTTGTGCATTTTGTGTTTGGTTTAAGTTGAGTTCTTTAGTTTTCCCCAGTTTAGGTTTGTTTACTCCCCGCTCTGCTCATCCTGTTTTTGTCACCTTATCACCTCTGTAAATAAACTTTCACTCGCACCCTAGCCAGTGCCTGCATTTTGGATCCTTTTCTCAACTCACCACATGACTGCTGTGCAGCCGTGACATGTTTTTTTGAAGGCCAAGAAAGATGCCAAGCAGATTTACTTTACCAAGTGGATCATCATGGCCTTGCCATATTGGTCCATTTAATTGACCTTAATTATAATTGTGTATTTATTTTATTAGATTTTCGGTTGTTACAGACGGGACAGACATGACTGGGGATAGGACAGGGAGAAAGAAAGAAAGAAAAAGATGGAGAGAAAGAAAAATAGAGGGGAGAAGAGATGGTGAGAAAGGGGGGAAAACAAAACACCTGGATCACCTGTATGCAGAAAAAAAACAGAAGAGAAAACAAGCAAGAAAGAGCAACATAATAAATACAACACTATCACAACAAACTAGCTAGCAGTAGATAACAGTAGATACTAAATATTAAATGTTATTGTGCAGCACACAAGATCGACAGCGCACAATGTGCTTTGGGGTAGCAGCCAAAAAAGGTGAAGTTTGTGTCTGTGTACACCTGTGTGCACACCTGTGTGGATCAGCACGCTTGTATTCAAAAGGTTTCTCCATGTAACGATCTGCTAGGGAGTGTGGGGAGCCATAGCACTGCCCCCCCAGGGCATGAAGCAGGTATGGAGGAGATCCAGGCCCCAGACATCCAGAGGCCCCAGAGTACGAGGACCCAAGGAGGACCACCAAAGGGGCAACTGTGCCACCCTCCTGGGAAGAGCTAAGGAGAGCCCCAAACGAGAGGTCACCAAGCAGCCACAAATAGACACTCTACACACATTCACACTCCCCAAACATATTCTATATCCCAGGTCCAGGTACCCCCGCATCCCAAACCCCAATCTGACGGCCAGTACCTCCTCCCAGCACCCCAGCCCTGACAGTTAACAGAACGGGTGTGGGAGAGGACCCCAAACCGCACTCCACCCGCTCTTATGTAGTGTTGCTGCGTGCTGTTCTGAAGTGCAATTCAAACACAGGAGGGCATGGTGCTGCTGCCAGAGAGCAGCACAGCTCCTCCCAAAAACCCTCAGTGTCTATATGCATTTAAAATTGAGGGTAGGGCACCAGCACCAAAGATGGGTTTGAATACACAGACCATCCTCTGGAGCCTGTAAAACGTGCCCACCCCCAAGGACCTATATGTATGTGTTATGAGAGTATGAGTAATGTGGATGTCTAGTTTGCAGAATAAAATTGAGGCACAGGTGGCCAGACGGGGACAGAGGGGGAGTGCCTCCCCTGCACCCTGGTGACACACCTGCACCCCAAGGCCCTGCATGTGTGGGTGGGCGTGGTGGAGCGGGAAGAGGGAGGCAACTGAGGAGGATGGGGAGGGAAGGCCAGCTCCCCTGCTGACCCCAGTAGGCATCCCCACACTCTGGAACCCACCCACCACCCTGTGCTTTCTGACTTACATTGACTGCCTATTAAATTTCGTATCGATTTCAAAGTCCTGTTGCTTACTTTCAAATGCCTAAACAACCGGACTATCTTACTGACCTCCTCAGTCTTTATACTCCCGGCCGTTCATTGCGATCATGTGGACAGTTACTCCTGGCTTAACCCAGGCACCGTCTGAAGACTAGAGGTGACCATGCCTAGCACCATACCTCTTAATAGTCTCCCTGTTACCATTCGTGCCTCTGGCACCATTCAATCTTTTAAAGCACGCTTGAAAACTTACTATTTAAACCCGCTTTTTTCCCTTGTTAATTCTCATTTCTTAATTGCTGCATCTTTCCCTAGATTATTATGTATTCTCCCTATGTCTACTCACTAATGATTTTGCTTGTCCTTCATTTTACTGTGTTTTTAATTTTTCATTGCTCAGTATAATGATTTATTGTCTATTGCTTCGTGAAGCCCTTTGTGTACCCCTGGTTTTAAATGTGCTATATTAATAAATTTGTATTGTATTGCATTGTACTTGCAATGAATAAGTTGTCCTAACAGTCATCTTAAGTAAGCTTCACTTAGTTTTTTTGAGGCAGAGTTTGCATAATTTTGTTAAATTCTGGGAACTAATGAGGTTGTACAGTGTGTAAGGCAGAGTATACTAATGTAACCCAGTGAGTTTACACGACTCAGTAATGCACTACAACATGTTATTGTTAATTGGGATTTATCATTACTCTGTTAATCACTGAGTTGATCAAAAATAAATCAATAATAAAAGATAAATACTATAAATATAAGAATAA
>NW_005187815.1:28419-29847 GCF_000239375.1 Pundamilia nyererei | reverse complement strand
ACATCTACGCTGTATGTAAATAAAAGTGCCCGTGTGACATCTGGGACACAGTGGGACTAAGAACTGTCTTTTTGTTCTTAACTTATGGCTTTAAAAAAAAAATCGAGATATATATCTTATATCGCCATCCAGCTAAAAAATATCGAGATATGAATTTTGGGTCATATCGCCCAGCCCTACTAGGTGGACTTCAGTCTAATGTTGTGTCAACAACTTTTTTATATGTCTGTAGTCCAACACACATGAATTAAATGGCTGAATTGCCACCTCAGCATGCAGTCAAGTACTCGCTAATGACCTAATAATTTTATTCTGGTGTGTTGCAGTGAGGGCATGTTTAATAGTTTTAGGACACTGGACCTCCTTGGCCTTGTTCACTTCTTCACTGTGGAGAGGTCCGTCACATGACTGCGGGGATATGGAGGTGGTTTCCTCCTTCCTTCCTGAGTTTGACCAAACTAGAATCACATCATATTTTCGGCGCCACGTTGTGGTGAGATAAGTTTGAGATAACCTATCACCCACAAACTGTGTGAGCTATAAGCTAACAGCTAGCCTGGTTAATGAAGTTAAAGTTCCACGCAAATGTAAACACAGCTTGTCTCTACTGCTTTAACTGTTAAAGTGTGTGAATGTGTGTGTGAATGGGTGGATGACTGAATGTAGTGTAAAGCGCTTTGGGGTCCTTAGGGACTAAGTAAAGCACTATACAAATACAGGCCATTTACCATTTAAATCAGAAGGCAATGCTGCGGTTGACAGGGTTTATTATGTGAAACAGCAGCTTTAGTTTAAACAGCCTGTGTTAGGAGGCTAGCTTCATCCGTCTCCCTTCCCTTTGGTTGGAAGGGACGGGGTTTCATCTTTTTGCAGCCAGTCACGGCTTTCATCACCGTCTTTCTCGTCTTTCCCTGGAGTAACAGCCAAAACGTGCAAGGAGGATCTATTAGCTAGCACTGCTTAGCCTTGCATACGTTCCTATTTTAAACTTAATCTGGAATTTATTGCAAACTGTTTGTGCGGGATATGAATGACAACATTTTGTTTTTCAACAAGAGTTAGTAAAAAACATCTCCAGTGTGACAACATTTTTATGCCAAACATCCGCAGCTTGGCAGGCTATACAGCACTGTAATGCCCAGACCTCATTCTTTTGAAAACCATACATCTTTCCACAGGTCTGAACTTCATCAGACATCACCTAGACACAGAGCTGGATGAGGCCAGCACAAACAGCAGCCTGTCTGATGAAGATGACTTCTTTGGATCCATGGGGTTAGGAAAGCCAGGAGCCGAGTAGCAGGAGAGGTACCTTTCATGTCTGTTTACTGGAGGTGTGAATCTATTGCATGTCTTTCCCCACATCAAGAACCTGTCATTTAAAATCAATACAGCTCTTCCTGCATCTGGAGCTTGTGAAGGACTTCT
>NW_005187815.1:22071-27013 GCF_000239375.1 Pundamilia nyererei | reverse complement strand
ATCGGATTCATATCGGTATCGGCAGATATCCAAATTTATGATATCGGTATCGGTATCGGACATAAAAAAGTGGTATCGTGCCATCTCTAGTTTATGGTAAAGTAAACTGGCTTCTATGTACATGTTCTAATGTTTTCTCTGAGGCTACTGTACCATTTGGATTAAAAGTGACTTTAAAGTCTACAGCACATTCTTATCACTGGATATGGTTTGCTCCGTTTATATATTTATATTATTTATTGTATGTATTGGTTAAAAAGTTTTATGTTGTGAAAAACCGAAATCTGGAAATTAGAATTGTTGTGCCTTAATTGGGGCCCGAGCCCTGAGACCGCGAAGGCCCTTTTGTATCTGTTTCGTTTATTAATAATAATAATATTACTAATAATAATATTTAGTGAAAACAAAAGCACAAGTTTACCATGCTCAAAAACTCATGAAATTTTGCACACATGTCAGGTCTGGTGAAAAATTACGTGTTTTAATGGTTTCACATATGAGCATTGCAAAATGGTCTGGACGCCACCTATACATTGTTAAATGAAGTCCCAAGAACACAAACTTTGAGCTACATGAATAAAATTTTGCCCAAATTTTGACAAACAAAAAAGTCATGAGCCCATCAATGCAACGCATTTGACATTGGGGAGAGCGCCACTTAGTGGGAACAGGAAATGTCATGTTTTAAACTTTGGTGTGCAGTATAGAAATTAGTGCCCTCAGCAGCCTTAAATTTCTCTAGGAAAGCCTTAAGGAGTTGGTCTTGGGCTGTATTGGGGCGATCGTGGCTCAAGAGTTGGGAGTTCGCCTTGTAATCGGAAGTTTGCCGGTTCGAGCCCCGGCTTCGACAGTCTCGATTGTTGTGTCCTTGGCCAAGACACTTCACCCGTTGCCTACTGGTGTTGGTCAGAGGGCCCGGTGGCGCCAGTGTCTGGCAGCCTCGCCTCTGTCAGTGCGCCCCAGGGTGGCTGTGGCTACAATGGAGCTTGCCATCACCAGTGTGTGAATGTGTGTGTGGATGGGTGGATGACTGGATGTGTAAAGCGCTTTGGGGTCCTTAGGGACTAGTGAAGCGCTATATAAATACAGGCCATTTACCATATTGGAAACTGTGAGTTTTCAGCAAAGGGCGTGACCCCAGCAGCAGGGCGAACATTGATGTGTCGCCATGAAGACCAAAATTGCTATAACTTAAAGGAATCCAGTCTGATTGCCCCCAAACTTCACAAGCAGGATAACACTCCCACCCTGAACAGACTGATATGCACATTGTCAGAAATACTCAGAGCGCCACCTAGTGGGAACAGGAAATGTCATGTCTTACACTTGGATGTACTGCTCCTCACATGATGATCAGATTCATCTGAAAAGTGGTGAGAATAAACATCAGTCCCCAATGATGTTTCAGTGTCATAATTATATTTAATTTTAATAACTGTACAGTACTCTGATTTTGGTAACTATTGTCCTTGATGTAAATATGTAAAAAAATTGTATGTTACTGCTCTGTGCCCTGTGTACTGTTTGTTTGTGTATGTATTTTTCTTGCTGCTGTTACAACTGAATTTCCCCTTGTGGGACAATTAAAGGATTACTCCTATTCTATTCTAATTGTGAATTTAAATTGAATGGCGCACCCATGTGGCAAGGCGATTCACCATGATTCACCTCTGTCAGTGCGCCCCAGGGCAGCTCTGGCTACAATGTAGCTTGCCATCACCAGTGTGTGAATGTGTGTGTGAATGGGTGGATGACTGAACGTGTAAAGCGCTTTGGGGTCCCTAGGGACTAAGTAAAGCACTACACAAATACAGGCCATTTACCATTTTTACCATGGAACATGATGTAGCTTTTGAGGGGCTTGGAAACCTCAAAAAATCTTGAAATCTGGCACACACCTCCAATGTGAGGAAGGCTTTCTTTTTGTCTGATCATTTTCATTACATATTGCAAAATGGCTCCACAGCACCCCCTACAAAACTTCAAAATACCCTTGCCCTATGTTTGATCTTTGACTCTGAAACTTGGGAAGTTAATGTAAGATATCAAGATGTACAAAAAGGTGTCTTGGAGCAATACCTCAAATCCAACAGGAAGTCAGCCATTGTCAATTGAAGGTGTAATTTTGGTGACATTTTTTCCTCTTTTCAGGCCTCGTACTTTAACAACCTCCTCCTAAGGATCTCATCAGACTGATGTGATTGTCAGTGAATGGAATCTAAAGATGTTTGTGATGTTATATTGCGAAGCTTTTTACATTTGGTGAAATGGCATGGCCATGGCGTCACGCGGAGTTTTAAGCACTCGCCAAAAAGCACGAAACTGCTGTCAGTCAAAGACACAATGCCCAGTCTCTCCCAAACTTCACAGGCATGATGAGAGCCAAGCTCAAAAATGTTTGATATGCCATTTCTCAGTAATGTTTAGAGCGCCACCTAGTGGAAAGAGGAAATGCAAAGTAGAGTATAATCATCATTGAACAAAATGAAATTTTATCTTGTTCTTCTACGCGTTAAATCCATCAGTGTGACATTAGATAGGACCTGCTGGGCGTAGGTGATGGGCGTGGCTCGACACGCCGGGGTACGAGGGCCGTCTTAACGCTGCTTGCAGCTTTAATTTGTTAATGTTTTTAAATATATTCTTTTGGGAAAATACTAAAATTTGTGTATTTATTGTCATAGTTCTCAGCATCTGGAGAGAGTGTGGTGTGTTTTTGTCTCCCACCAGGGCGGAACTGGACTTTGCTTCCCCACCTCTGAACCCACCCTTAATGCACACGTGTGGCTCATTCACACTGATTCTGCTCTAGCTTCTCATCACAAGCATTATTCCTGGCAGACTACTTAAGACGGCAGGAGATGCTGCTTCCTCGCTGGATCGTCACACTACCTAGCGTCAGTGTAGCCTCTTTACTCTTACTTGAGTAATTTTTTGAATGACTACTTTTCACTTTTACTTGAGTAACAATATTTTAAAGTAATGCTACTCTTACTTGAGCACAATTTTGGATACTCAACCTACCTCTGCACTCCTGGGTGAAGCCCACATTGTTTTTGACACCACTCAGACAGCCAGCAATTTAAGGAGAAGATGCGGCTAAACATGCCACTCCTTGTCCAATTGGGGAGGGGACCAGAGAAATCTACAGAGTCCCACAATTGTTTTGGCAAAGTTACACACTGATTCAATATTGACTTTATTGACCTCTGACTGACTTAGCTAGTAATCAGACACTAATTGTACTCACTGCATCCACAAAGCCACCAGCATTGTGGAGCATCCCACGAACTCTTCACTCCGCTGCAATGGCTCCCTGTTATATTCAGAATTCAAAATCCTGCTCCTCACATTCAACGTCTTAAATCATCAGGCCCCATCACCTATGGTCATGTGACAGGTACATACTGAACAATTTGCGTTTATGAGTGTTAGTACCTTTCTAGATGATAGGAAGTCCATAGCCTGAACAATCTGGTAAGAGAAGCTGATGAGATCATTGAGGCTGAGGAGAGGACTGTCACTGAGGAGCAGCGATGATGCCTCCTGCTGGTCTGAAGTAGAACAACACCAGTTAAACCAGAGATATCCCATACTTGTCCATGGAACAGCGTCTTAATATGGATGTTCAGTGACTTGACTCTGCAGGTAGGAGTGTGGTGTGTCCACATATTTATGGCCATAACTGTGTGCAGCCATCACCTGCAGGCGTGTACGGTGTCTCGTATACGGCGGGTTCGATGTCGGCGTAGCTGAGCTCCTTCATGGCAACGTACTGAGCGTTCTCCTCTTTGTTCATGTCTATGTAACCTCCATCATTGTCACTGTGAATGAGCCGGTGAGTCAGCACTGGACAGAATCTACATGTGTGTGTGGCTGTGGGTGTGTGACAGACCTCTTGGTCTGTGTGTCTCCATGTAGAAAGGTATGTTTGTTCCTCTGCAGGTAGTTCACCAGGTCTCCATGACAACAGAACTCAGTGATCAGATAGACGGGACCTGCACAGGTGACATGTCAGGATTAAGTTAGCATCAGTTTGAGTATGGACAGCATTGGAGATGGTTTAGGACTAAGACTTGGGTTAGAACTAAGTCAAGTATCTCCATAAATTATAATCCCAGGATACTGCAGATAACAAGAACAGCTCTGTTTAATCTCCGCTATGTACAGTCGGTGTGCCTCACCTGTTCACTCATTAGTGTTGGTCATAATCAGTCATGGTTAAGTTGGAAACTTGTAAATAAATAAAAATAAAATTACTTACTGTAGGATAGACATTAGTTTGTGAATACTCGGGAAAAGAATAGTCTAGAAATAAATGAGGATTAGAAGAGGATTAATTCTGTATTTGCTTGGAATTATGTCTGGATTATGTCTTGATGCATGCTCAATCATCCAGGTAAGTAAATCTCCAAAAGTTGATTCTGTTCATCTGGACATAAAATGGTAAATGGTAAATGGCCTGTATTTGTATAGCGCTTTATTTGGTCCCTAGGGACCCCAAAGAACTTTACACTACATTCAGCCATTCACCCATTCACACACTGGTGACGGCAAGCTACATTGTAGCCAGAGCTGCCCTGGGGCGCACTGACAGAGGTGTAGCATTTTCAGTTTCAGAAACGTTTCGTCACTCATCCAAGTGACTTCTTCAGTCTCAGCTGACTGCAGGTTTCCCAAATCTTATAAACAGTACATTTGCAAAATGACTGAAACCAGTGAAACCACTGAAGGAACAATGGGCTGGGAGGCCAAGTTCTTCAGTGGGCTGGTTTCAGTCATCATGCAAATGTACTGTTTATAAGATTGGGGAAACCTGCAGTCAGCTGAGACTGAAGAAGTCACTTGTGCGCTCTGCTGAGAAGGTGATCGGCTGCAGACTCCCATCTCTGCAGGACCTGTACACCTCCAGGACATTGCGGCGTGCAGCTCGGATCTCAGC
>NW_005187815.1:19016-21722 GCF_000239375.1 Pundamilia nyererei | reverse complement strand
GCTCAACATCTGGCAATAAACCCTTTCTGATTCTGATTCTGATTCTGATTGGATGAGTGACTAATTGTTTCTCCCACTGAAAACGCTGCGTCCAGATGAACAAAATCAACCTTTGGAGATATGTCTGGATTTGTTTAAGAATGATATTAGGGTTATATGAAGAACACTTTGGGATTAAACAAAGATTATATCAGGAGTAAACTGAGACCTCCTCTCGTGCAGGCTCCCAGCAGGTTGACAACATTCAGGTGAGGACCGAGATGAACCAAAACCTTCAACTCTGACATCAGAGACTGAACTGCATCACTTCTCGCTGCAGAAAGACAGAGACAGTCAGTCAGACAGACGGGTAGATAGCCCAACCAACAGAAAGACAGAGAGACAGACCTACAGACAAACAGATACATTCAGACAGACAGACAAAAAAAAAACAGTCAGGAAGAGTTTGTCAGACATACAAACAAAGAGACAGACAGACAGTCAGAGTGTCACAGACACACAGTTAGACAGTATGTGGTGCTGTCATTTGGTGTTGGTTCTCTCTGTGGTAGACTATCACTTCCTGTTCCATTTGTGTAGCTCACCTGTGCAGCCAATTTAATTAAACACTTACAGATAACATTTTATTTCACAGCATAATCTTCACTTACTTCATCCAAAGCACACTTTCTGTGTACTCACTACCTAATTTATAGCCAAAGTATTCACTCACTGTGTCTTTACTGTTTTGCTAGCTTAGCTTAGCTTATAACGCACTCGCTAGCAGCATGGCCTCTTCACGTGTCCCTCCTGCACTTTCCTGCTCATTGTGTCAGATGTTTAGTTACTCTTCTGCGTCCTTTAGCAGTAATGATACTTGTAACAAATGTAGCATATTTGCAGCTCTGGAGGCCAGGATTACTGAATTGGAGACTCGGCTTCGCACCCTTCATTCACCCATAGCTAGCCAGGCCCCTGTAGCTGGTGCAGCCGAAGATAGCGTAGGCCCCGCTAGCTGTTCCCCGGCAGACCCCAAGCAGCTGGGGAAAGAGGGCGGCTGGGTGACGGTGAGGAGGAAGCATTGTCTTAAACAAAAGGTCCAGGTACACCACCAACCTGTTCATGTGTCTAACCATTTTTCCCCACTCGGTGACACACCCGCCGGGGGTCAAACTCTGGTAATTGATGATTCTGTTCTCAGACATGTGAAGCTACAGACACTGGCAATCATAGTCAATTGTCTTTCAGGGGCAAGAGCAGGCGACATTGAGGGAAATGTAAAACTGCTGGCTAAGGGCAAATGTAAATTCAGTAAAATTATAACTCAGTATCAGAATCTGAAAAACTATTAATCCCAGAGGTAAACTGAGTTGCCATAGTAGCAAATATACAATAACCAACAAGCACTCATATAAAATTAGTGTAGAAACAGAGATATTGATAGATAAATATAGAAATAGGTGTAACCCAGTTTCTAAAATCATCTAATTTCATGTTTATTATTTCTGCTCTTAATAGTCCTTCTTTAATGACAGTGAAACAAAATCAATATATTTATGTAAACCTAAAAGGGACGCAGATTTATATATGTGTTTTGGTTAAACAAGAGGGTTTTTTTTCCAAGTGTTGATGAGCTCTGATGAGAGCCTATTGTTTTATTCCACTCCCCTCGTGTAAGCCAATCGGTAAAGCTCTAGGTAGCTCTTGTCCCTCTTTAATACCAGCTCCCAAGTTTTAGTGTCTTGCTTCTACAGCCGATCAGAGCAGGTGGGCTAAAACTTTTTTATCGGTAAGCTGGAGAAATTAACCTCTAACAAGTTAAAAACCATTTAAACTGATATTGTTCATGAAGTACAGTTTTGTGTTTGCTGTCATAGAGGACAGAGCGACACCTTCCTTATACTGTTTTGATGTCAATTGGTTATTTTACTATGCTCAGTAATGGATATGTGGAGGTAATTTTTAGTGTATTTCCACTTGTACTATTAGGCCTATGGTACGTGAAGCACATCTATGTTAATATTCCTATTCGTAGACTGAAGTCACCTGTTTACATGTTATTGAAATTGATTATATGCACTTTGTTCAGTTTCTGATAATTTTTTGCATATTATTCCATTTCTTAAAAGGAGTGATATACTTATTTATTTGGGACGAATCCAAGGACCAGTTCAGCGATTCCAAATCCCGGAGTATTCCAGTGTTCATTGGAGCCAACCTGAGATTCTAGTGGACAATACACATATGTGCGCACACTCTTTTGCACATTGATGGACTGCAATCCTGCACTGTACAAGTAATGCGGTAGGACAGACAAACACACGCACACACTTCTCATTGGACAGAACTTTGTTGCAATACATCCATTTGTCATGGGCCCCACTGGTACCATTTGGACCTAAAAGACTCATTCTTTACTTGTGCACAATTTAATTTAATTTTATTTATTTTTTTGCTACTTTGGGGGAAATTTTATATACTTCAAATCTTTGTTAAAATGTGTTGTTATTCTGTGTTGTTTAAAAATATATCTTTTTTAAAAAAGGCTTAAATCACTAAAATTTCCTTTAAGCCACACAACTGTGCTTTGTCTGGTTTCTCTGTCATTCATTTCTCTGTACCAGAGCTCTAAGAGTCATTCTTACTCTTCTGATACTAGCCGATATTACTAATCACGTTGGTTATTATCCATTGGTACTGTATATAAACCCACATAAGTGCTACATA
>NW_005187815.1:16171-18397 GCF_000239375.1 Pundamilia nyererei | reverse complement strand
TGAGTGAGAAAGGTGACTGGAAAGGAAAAACTCAATGCATCATGGGAATCCCCCAGCAGCCTACGTCTATTACAGCATAACTAAGGGAGGATTCAGGGTCACCTGGTCCAGCCCTAACTATATTTTCACACTGGCTGTAATGACACCCAGGTTACGTCAATCGAAGGTCACTAAAACCAATATTGAATCGGTGTGTAACTTTGCCAAAACAATGTGGGACTCTGTATTTTTCTCTGGTCCCCTCCCCAATCAGACCAGGAGTGACATGTTTAGCCGCATGTTCTCCTTAAATTGCTGGCTGTCTGAGTGGTGTCCAAAAAAACGATGCGGGGTTCATAGATAATTGGGAAAGTTTCTGGCGGAAACCTGGTCTTCTTAGGGGATACTTTGGATGGAGCAGCTCTCATTTCTAGAAATCTGGCCAAAGTATTAAACCCCCTCAAGATGGCAGCACATACGGTAGCACATAGGTATGCAGCAGCACAGCACTCCCAACTACTGTGCAGCTTTTTGGGTTTTTCATGCCTTTTCTTTGCTCCTTCCTGCAACTCACAGATCACTTTCAGTCATCAGGAACTAACAGACATCAACCTCGGCCTAAGCCTCGACTTTACTTTGGATTGAAATTCCACCAACTTGTTAAGGATTCTACCAGGGGGATAGGACAGTCAACCATGTGTATGGTGACATGAAGCAGATGATGTTCTTCTCCAACTATAGGACTGTCTTGATCTCACAGACTGGTCCATCTTTGAACAGCAGGGTCCAGAGACTTTCCATCAGTCTGTCCTTATCATTTCCTTACCCTAAACATTTCCTGATAACATTTACATTTACAATAATTGATTACACAGCAGTGGAGAGTAGACTTCATCACAGTAGATGACTTTCTGAAAGTGCTGTAACTAAGTTTAAGAATATAATCCACCTGTGGCGGACCACTGGAGGGCTCCACTCACACCCAGTTCTCAGGAAGTGTTGTTGCTGTGTTTTGGAGGGAAAAGTATTCAGTTGTGTGGTGATGAGTAATAAACCAGCAGTGTTAATCGAGAGCTCTCGTGTCGTCTGTGTTTACCTCCACACACCCACTGTTATCATCTTCAATGCCCTGTACCAACACAGAGCAGAGCAGCTACCTGAACGCTACTCCGACAGAGGTCGATCATCTTGTTATTAACCTCCTAGGACCTGGCTTCCACATATGTGGACATCACATTTTGGGTTATTTAGACCAAAATACTCAATTTTGCTCTAAAACTGCCTGATATCCACTTACGAGGACATTATACTGCTACTGTTCTATCGAAATTTTAAACAAATATCCTCATATGTGGCTCTGATTTTTCTTAGAAACAAAAATTAGGTAAAAAAAAAAATCTGGTGATTCTTTGTTTTTACATTCATTGGGTCCCAATCAGCCCAAATATCAAAGAGAAATTAAAAATGCATGCTGTGGAAGAGTTCGGGTCTTAGGAGGATAATTTTACCTCCTCACTACGTACGACTCTGGATACTGTAGCTCCTGTGAAAACTAAGGCCTTAAATCAGAAGTACTTGACTCCGTGGTATAATTCTCAAACACGTAGCCTAAAGCAGATGACTCGTAAGCTGGAGAGAAAATGGCATGTCACAAATTTAGAAGCTCATCATTTAGCCTGGAGAAATAGTTTGTTGCTTTATAAGAAAGCCCTCCGCAAAGCCAGAACATCTTACTATTCATCACTGATTGAAGAAAATAAGAACAACCCCAGGTTTCTCTTCAACACTGTAGCCAGGCTGACAAAAAGTCAGAGCACCGTTGAGCCAACCATCCCTTTAACGTTAACTAGTAATGACTTCATGAACTTCTTCGCAAATACGATTTTAACCATTAGAGAAAAAATGACTCATAATCATCTCACAGATGTAACATTATCTACAGCTACTTTCAGTACCATTGATACTCATTTAGAGTCTTTTCTCCAATTGATCTTTCTGAGTTAACTTTGTAAATACTTCTTCCAAACCATCAATGTGTCTTTTAGACCCCATTCCTATAAAACTGCTCAAAGAAGTCCTGCCTTTAATTAATGTTTCAATCAATTTAGTTCAATTCAGTTGTATTTATACAGCACCAATCACAACAACAGTTGTCTCAAGGCACTTTATATTGTAATTTACACCCTACAATAATATATACAGAGAAAACCCCAACAATCATATGACCCCCTATGAACAAGCACTTTG
>NW_005187815.1:11534-14878 GCF_000239375.1 Pundamilia nyererei | reverse complement strand
GGACAGATAGAGCTGGGTGTCATCTGCATAGCAGTGTAAATGTATGCTATGTCTTCTAATGATGCTGCCTAAGGGAAGCATGTATAATGTAAACAGAATTGGTCCTAGCACTGAACCCTGTGGAACTCCATAATTAACCTTGTGTGAAGTGTGTGAAGAAGACTCTCCATTTACATGCACAAATTGGAGTCTGTTAGATAGATATGATACAAACCACTGACAGACAGACAGTCAGAGAGACTGAAAGACAGACAGACAGCTACGTACGTTTGACCATCTTCACGGCCGCCTTTGTAGAATGAGAATTAATCAGACCAGAGATGGTTGCCTCAACAACACGTCCGAAAGCCCCTGAACCCAGCACCTGTCCTGAAGACAGAGAGGCAGATGGGGTTTCTGCGATGAAAGAATGACTTTCTCATCTTACTTCAAACTGCAACTTACTCCAAAGCTTAAAGGTCAGTAACATAGTCTTTAGATGTGAAACGATTCAGTCCAAATGTGAATTTCAGCTTTGATATAAAAGAATCTGATTAGGAATTCAGTTTTTATACACAGTTGTCCCATTTTTTCCCAGGCTCAGGTGTGATTGGACAGTATCGTGGTTGGTTGAGTTTCTTGATGACTTTCTTGATGAAATCAAAGTTTTGCAGTTTGTTCCAAGTGCTCATTGGAACATTGAATATATTCTGCAGCATGAGGAAGATCTGAAAAACATCTGAAACACAATCTCCCAGGGGAAATTTCTGTTTACAATCAGGAAACGCCTTCATGAATGGCCCAGAATCCTCAGCTGCACAATCATCAATCTTCACACCTAGTGGAGGTAGGATGAGGGTCACTGAGAGTCAAATTGCTGAGACAGAGCTCCATAGATAGCAGATCAATAATCACACTGAAAATTATGTGAAAACAATCCAGAAGTGTTTGAAGGCAAAAACAGGTTTATACCTGTTTGGAGCCAAAGACAAAACCCAGGACACAAAGACCCGTGCCGTGTAAGGCACAATGAGGGAGAGACATTGATGAATTAATCTCATTGTTACATAAAATATGGTTTTGCAGTCTTACCAAGAACTACATGGTCTCTGTCTATTTCCCAGGTTGGGCTGTAGGGCAGCTGGGCGGGGTCGAGGTAGGTGTACTGCTGTCCATCAGGACTCACAGACTCGATCACCTTCCAACGAACTTCATAATGAGGTTTCTACACACAGAAATAAAACGGAACCAAATACTTTGGTGGATTCATGAAGTTACATGAACATGCAGCAAATATTTGACGGTCCATGCAACAGTAATGGAGCTAGTACTACTGTTCAGCTAGACGTTTATTTCATCTGAATACTAACTTTCCTCCATAAGATGATGAGGATGATGAGGAAGATGACAGCAATGATGACCAACACCAGGACTACTGCTAAGACCACCACCTGAGACAGGAGAGCTGAACACAGATAACATAAGAAATCTTAGAAATAAACACAATAATTTACCCTAAACAACAAAAAAACAAACAAAACCTGCCAAAAACTGTAGGATTAATTATTATTTTGTTTTAATATTAACTTTTTTTAGCAGAAGGCTTGACTTTATCCCTCTCACCCAGTACTGATCATCTTTTCTTGTGGGTTTATCCTAAATAGAGCTTCTCTTATTGAAAGCAATTTTATTTATATAGCGCCAAATCACCACAACTGCCTCAAGGCGTTTTATATTGTAAGGTAAAGAAGCTAAAGAAGAGACAGAAACCTCCAGCAGAACAAGGCTCAAGGACCGGTGGGGGTGAGGGGAGGGTGCCAGTTCTGTCATGATGCGGAGTCTAGTGACTCCGTGTTTATGTTTGCGATTATTGATATTGTTTCTGGTTATTAATGATTTCTAGTGCTTAGATGTTCCTGTGCCTCACTTTTGTTCCCTCTTGTCATCCCTGTTTCTACTTTCGTGTGCCTCCTGTTTTACTTTGACAGTCTGTGTCGGGTGCCGGTTTCTGTTTTGCTTTCTCCATGTCTCATCTTCTTCGATTAGTTACAGCTGTGTTCCCTTCCTGTTCCCTGTTTCCTCATGTGTGTATTCTCCGTTGCTACCAGTCAGGTCGTCTGTTCATCGTCCCCTGTGTATCTCCACCTGCATTTCCAAGTTTCAGGCTTTTCTTTGTATTTGTCAGTTCCCTGTTTGCCTCTGGGTTTTTTTTTTGTTTTTTTTTCCCGCCAACAATTACAGCTTGCTTTTTGTTAAACATTCACCTCCACTCCATGTGTCTGCATTTGGGTCCACCCTCTAACCCCGCCACGGTCTGCCAGCTCAGACAGTGACAGGTTCTCCTGGCTCTTTAATATTTCAGGTTCCTCTTTTTAGCAGAAGATTTGGCTCTGTCACATCCAGCACTGATCATTGTCCTCTGAGGGTTTTCCTAACCAGAGCTGCTCTCTTTGTTGAGGCCTCAGTTCTTCTTCAGTAGATTTTCTTTAGAAATAAATTCTTCTTTGTCTCTCTGAGCTCCTCCTGAGATGTTTGAGTCTTTGTACCAAACTCAGTGAAACTTCAGCTTCTGATCATCTCCTCCATGTATCTGCAGCACCTTTATTCAAAGTACTGAACATCTGGCAGGAGATCCCGATGTTCACATGCTGACCAGATGAGTTATGGTGTGTTAGTCTAAGTCACAGCATGAGCTTGTCTCCACTTCTCTAGTCACATTTCACTTTTCAGCTCTTCCTTCATGCATTCAGCCACTCCTGTGACCTCTGTGATGGATAGGAGCTCTGAGGAGCTCTTTCTCCTCTGTCAGCAGCTGTTTGTGTGCTCAGGATGTGGACGATGTTTTAAAGCAGACATCTGAAGACAGTGTTTGAATGAACGTTCTGCCTCAGTTCCTCAGAGAACCCGCCTGAGCTCAAACGCCTGCAGCATGGATACGTACAGCTGGAGATGACTCGCAGGTCCTTCGCTTGTCTGCCCACCGAGTTTGTGGCTTCACAGCGAACGGCCGACAGAGAGCTGAGAGTCTGGAGGGTCAGCATGCTGTGTACCTGCACAGGTGGAACAAACACACACAGAGTCACCGGTCAACTTAATATGTTACTGTTTCCCCTCCCTTCTGATGACATCACTCTCTTGATGTCAGTGGTTACCTGGGTGACACCTCTCTCTGCCACCATAGTAATGTTCTCCTGTAGCGTCATGCCCTCTGAGTCTTTTGATTGGCTCCTCCACTCGCCATTCAAATGATTGCATCTGCAGTAGGTTAAAGGACAGGATCACCATGGTAACACCAATACTGTTACACTATGTGTGTGTGTGTGTGTGTGTGTGTGTGTGTGTGTGTGTGTGTGTGTGTGTGTGTG
>NW_005187815.1:7833-10333 GCF_000239375.1 Pundamilia nyererei | reverse complement strand
GCTGACCCAGCACTGTTATTGTGATATTTTTCATCACAGTTTGTCCCTGTGTTGTCTCCTGCACCGTGCAGCTATAAACACCTGCAGGAACAGTACGGCATTATTTCCCTCAGCACAGTTTCTCAGCAAGCTGCACACCTTTACCTGAGCCACCGAGCGCCCTACCTGAATCTGCCACTGTTGCTGCAGTGATGTTAACAAAGGAGCGGATCTGATTGGGCAAGAAGTCCGTCAGCGGCTCAATTTCCTGCAAAGAAAAATCATCATAGTTAGGTGACACCAGACAGACAGGTAGGCAGACAGGTACAGACAGGTACAGGTGGGTAAGCAGACAGGAAGGCAGACAGGTACCTGTCTGCGGGGGAAGCCCCAGGAGAAGAACACCATCTCTGTGTCTCTAACTGTGCAGTTTACTGTGAGGACCTCGCCCTGCTTCAGCACACTGCTGGACACCGTCAGGTCCACTTCCATTACCTTTGGGACTGAAATACGCAGGTGCACAAAAATGATACAGGTAGCAGGGGAGACAGGTAGGAATATGACTTGTTTATGAATGAATGGCAACCTTTCCGCATAAATGTGAACTAAACATTATCAGAAGGTAGACAGACACAAACCTATAATGCTGAAGACGTAGTACGTCTGCGACTCCTTCTCCTCAGCTCCGTTTGTGGCGATGCACATGTATGATGTGTCATTGAGGTGACCCGTGAAGCCACGCCCCGGCTCATATGTCATCCCGCTTATCAGCCTCCTGCTGGGGCGCTCGTACAGCGAGACATTGAGGTTCGGGTTGGACACCATGCAGGGAATTGTGCCTTCCTCTCCCTCCTTCATCACCACACCCAGATCCAATGGGACAAACCATTCATCAGGACCTGAGGGGGGAACAGGTAAACACGGAACATCACGAGGAATGCAGGTACTCTTAGAAAAATCATGGTTCTTAAATGGTTCTTCAGATGTTTTCATGGTTCTCTAAAGAACCATCATACGTCAAAGAACCTTATTATTTTGTAGATGGTTCTTCAGCTATTACAAATGGTTCTTTAAAGAACAAAAGGTTCTTCATCCTTAGCAATCTAAGTTTGATGGTGTAAAATGGCATAAATATTTATTTACTATAATGAGGCTGTGAATTATACTGTGTGTTTTGTTTGTGTGTATGCGAAGGGGGAGGGCGGGTTACCTGGTGATTACCCTTTAAGAGCAGATGGTAGGAAACTGAATATTCAAATAAAAGTTAGAAATACTTAAAAATATACTGGTGGCAGGGGTGGGGGCCAAAGCCTAAAGACCCTACCCCCAACACCCCTAACCCCGCAAACCCACTGATCACAAATAATGTGGTAATAGAATATGGAATTTATTATTAAGACATTTATGAATGTGGTGAGTTAACAAACAGCAGGCACAATACACACATTCAAATACTGTACTTTAGTTTTACATTTTAATAAAGTATTACTATTTTCGGCTTTAAGGCATTACTTTTGAGATTATTATATATATTAGAAAATATAGCATAATGATAATACTAGTTATTGTAAACTTTACAAACCACCCAACAGTATGTAAAGTCAAATTATAAAATACAAGTAAATAACAATTGCACAACAGAATGTCAGTGTAATGAACATACTTATGTGTTCATTACCAACACAGTTACTTAGTTTTGACAAAGCACACTGCTTAGGTAAATGATCTGACTATATGTTTATCACTGAGCAATTTGTGAATATGTGTTTCGAGCCAAATGACAGGTAGAGAGAGTGACGTTAGAACACTTTGGCTTCTAAAATATGTGGTTCAATTGCGTGCTGCGTACATAACGTAATGTCAGCTAGACCGATATTAACATTTATAATATTGTTAAAGTCACTAAAATGGCGCCTGAAGCCTGTTTTGACATGAGCTCTGTGTCTGCTCTAGAAACTCTGAAATTCAGTAGAGCTGAGCCGTACATTAAATACTCAAATGAACCTGTACTTTGAATTCTGGAAGAGCATGAAGGTGCGTCTTTGACTGTTCCTGTATAACTTATTTTCGGACTAGTTGACAAGTTATGCTCCAGTCATTTGATGTTTCCAAGATAGATGTCCTTTTGTAATATAGTTAAATTTTCTTTGCATATTTCATTTATCCACCATCATACATTAAGCCAAGAAGAGGTCATTATACTAACAAGAGGTATCAATGCTGGGCCAAAGTTGAGCACGGGGTTAAAGTTTGTAATCCAGCCAGGGTGTAAATATCACTCAGCAGCCAGTCGTAGAGATGAAGCAGGTAGCATCAACACATAAATCTTCCCAGCTTAAATCACAAGACCAAAAAGCTGTAGATTTTTCTTGTTTGCACAAATTAATCCAGATTCACACTAATTCATTTGAGTTAAAAGTTAAATTCATACATTTGATTTAACTTTCTGCAAGACAACAGTCGTCCGCTGGCCAAAACAGTTTTCCAAATACCTCCACATGATCAAGCCTGGAAAAGAATA
>NW_005187815.1:6590-7650 GCF_000239375.1 Pundamilia nyererei | reverse complement strand
CATACATTTGATTTAACTTTCTGCAAGACAACAGTCGTCCGCTGGCCAAAACAGTTTTCCAAATACCTCCACATGATCAAGCCTGGAAAAGAATAGCAAAAATGCAGTTTGTGTTTCTGTGTTCAGAGGCAGCGGCGAGAGGGGAGACCTCGGCTCATCCAGCTGGAGAGCCTGACCAGGAGGAGTCAAACATTAACTCGGCTCTTCCAGGGCACACTGCAGACTCGGCTGCTGGCATTGGCGAGGGAGTGT
This sequence comes from Pundamilia nyererei, assembly GCF_000239375.1. Lineage (NCBI taxonomy): Eukaryota > Metazoa > Chordata > Actinopteri > Cichliformes > Cichlidae > Pundamilia > Pundamilia nyererei. Next base: position 7,398 of record NW_005187815.1, on the reverse strand, counting down.
GGCCGCCGCTGGGATGAAGTGAACCCCAAACTGGAGTCCATCGCAGGTCGACTGCAGGTATGCGAGTCAGACCTACTGAGGAGGGTTTCACTTTTCTCTCTTCTTTATAATTGACTCTTTTCTCTCTCTCTCAGCTCCTTGTCTCAGAGTGGGAGGGATTTGAAGCACAAAGGGAGGAGCTTGTCATTTGGTTGGCTAATATGGATGTCCCCCTGAGTGAGGTTGACCAGCTGACAGCAAACACCTGTGAAAAACTGAAACAACTGCAGGTGTGGGCTTGTTTTGATATGACATATATTTGATATGATACATACGTCAGAGACATTGTCCTAAACTGGACTAACAAAGAACCATGAGTCCAACATGAAACTTACCTTACAGAAAGTAAGTTCATTGATAATTTTAATCAAAAACTTGTTGTTGAAATATTTTTACTGAACATGTAAACATCTGCTGATGAAAATGTGTTGATTTATTGGTCTGTTATGAAGCTATTGCTATTTCTAATGTGTTTTTATCACTTTCTGATGTTTTATTAATTAAACAATAAATGTATTAATTGTTGTTGTTATCTATAGATGTAGTATTCATATATATTTATTTATAGTATGGCAAATATATTTAATTATTACTGTTTAAATAACTAATATGTGACATCTATTAGTAGTGATGTTGTGCTGAGGGTTAAAATGCATTTTTGTCTTTTGGTATGCTGCGAAATGGCAATAAACCATTAATATATGTCTATGCTCAATTCAATTCAATTTTATTTATATAGCGCCAAATCACAACAACAGTCACCTCAAGG
>NW_005187815.1:0-4928 GCF_000239375.1 Pundamilia nyererei | reverse complement strand
AAAAAGGTTCTTTAAAATGCTTTTTTAAAGAACCATTTGAAGGACCTTTTTTAAAATGGTCCTTTGAAAAACCATTAAAGGTGCCCTAAAGAACCATTTCTTGATGGTTCTTTGGGGCACCTTTAAAGGTTCTTCAATGAACCACTGAAAGAAATGGTTCTTCAAAGAACCATTGTTTGAGCGGTTCTTTGTGGCACCAAAAAAGGTTCTTCTATGGCATCAGGCTAAAGAACCACTTTTGGTTCCAGTTGGCACCTTTATTTTTCTGACACAAACAACAGGAGGAACACACGTTGGAAGATGGTTACCTTGTCCAGGTATAAAGACATCAACATTTCTGCTCTGATCAGATGATGGCTCCTCACAGGTGTATCTCCCAGAATTCCTCCATGTGATGTTAAAGAGATGCAGGATGCTCATGGAGCCTCGATTGTCCAAGAGGACTCCATCTACTGGCGGGTCCTGAGGAAAATGCCACTTCACCTCACTCCACCCCAAACACTCCTGAGGAGAAGAAAAGATACCTGAGAGAGAGGTACTGGAAGACATCTGAAGACAGAGACAGGTAGGTGTAGAGACAGACAAGTGTTACTGACCACTGTGTAATTGGAGTTAGAGGGGACCAGAACTTCAGAGGCGGATGGCAGCAGCTCCAGAGAAACTGCCCCTTCAGGATGAACCAGGAATACACCTACACAGAGAGACAGGTAGACATTCAGGTGTCACCTCTAAAATCCTACTGATGCTTTTACGTTATTACTCACCCAAGAGAAACCCCAACAGGCTGATATTTCCTGTTCCCCTGATGGATGCCATCATGGCTGCCAACCCTGAGCAGTGACAGGTGGAGGAGAGGTTTCAAAATAAAAGTCTAACATCATTAAAACACAAAATGGACTTCCTGTGAAGCTCTGATATTTGGTGGAAGCTTTAAAAAATGCAAATAGTTGAATGTAATAAGTGTTGGATGCTGCAGGCTGTGTACAAATACTGTAGTAATGATTGTCTGCTATTACTGCTCTATATTCCAGAGAGATGTGTTTACTGCATGTCAGTGGCAGCTGGAGACTGCAGAAATAATAAACTCAACGAAGTTACTTTGAAGGGAGGTGTCTAAGAAGCTTCATTAAAGTTTAACAAGTTTTTGGACTTTTTTCATTCCCTGCATTCAGTCGGCGTCTGTTAAATCTGTCGAGGTGACTGATGCTTCAAACAGACGTGAACACATTCCTGTGTGTGTGCATGTGTTTTCACACAAAGCAGCCACTCACAGCCATCCCTAGGGACTTCAGCCAATCAGAGCCCTGGTTGATGGAGAGAGAATGAGGAATGCCAGCTGACCACCGAAGAAGAAAATAAACAGCGAGGTATTTCCTGTGGGCAGCAGAGAGGAGAGCAAGCCTCATCTCAGGGTTTAGCCAATCACAGCTCTGAAGCTCTGTGCCCTGACTAATGCTCAGCAGGTGATGTCACCAGTCAGCTGCCGAGTCTTCCTCTTCATCCCTACCTCCACTGTCACAGAGTGTCAAATTTGAGCGTCCAGATTGGTGGCTTCAGTCTCTCTTGTGATGTCACCAATGGAAGTTTTAAAGGGCTTTTTATTAACTCTCTTAAGGCTGAAGAGAGAGGAATGCCTCAAATGTGTGCTTGAGTAAAATTTGCTTTGAAGTACTGATCTTGTGATCAGGTTACTGACCAACAGAAGACACTCTTTTACAGCTGCTAAGTTAAAAGATCACACCATTGTTTTTCCAGCCTGCCGTGTGTGTGTTGTGACTGCTGTGTGTGTTTGGTTCAAACTGACTGTGCAGCACAAAGCTGATCTCAGATCGAATCACCAACATGTTCATCGGCCGACGTTCTTCCAACTGTGTTTTTGGATTTTTGTCTAGTTCGTGCTCAGTAAAAATCACCTTTAAGCAGCTCTGATCAGAAATATGAGCAGCTACAAGACATCGATCGGCAAAGTAGGAGACAGCGAATCTGACTATGGTGATCTATTTAAGTAGTATTCCAGATAGGTAATCATACACCTGTTCATCAACACTGAATATTCTACATGTAATCATTTCATATCCTGTCACACTCACCTACTCTACAGGTGTGCCACCTGCCTGTCACTGCTCCATACTAACGCTGTGATCGGTCACCTCAGACCTGTAGCACACAGCACACACACACTGTAACACAATTAAACTGATCAAACTGCAAACCACGAGATTTATTGTTGGTCAAGTCGATGCATTTGAATGATCAGCATGGCAAACATAAAAACAGAAATCTAACGAGAAGCAGGTGAGGCCCAACAGCAACCAACCACAGTTCAGATAATGCACAGAAAAAATAACTGGATATACGCTCGTGTATGATGTTATTACCACACAATAAGTTTGATCAGAATATTTCTGACACTTAAAGTATTACAAACACCAAACATGTAAGGAACCAAACTGGATGGTCAGGTAGGGCTGTTGGATCTGAAAAGTTGATTTTCATAGATTAGATTTTCATCAATAATTCTTCAGTCTGTGCTTTTAAAATGTTTTGAAACAAGTTCAAACTCATAAAAACAGTAAATCTAATAAAAATGAGAATTAGTTCACCAAACCAGTTAAAAACACGCAAACTGAGCAAATATACCAAACCTACAAATGGAAACATCCTACAAGAAGGTTCAAAATATGTTTACACTCATATATGCCTCTCTTCAGCGTCTTATTCACTTCAATTCTTCATGATGAAGAAGAGAACATATGAATATTCGGACTCTGTGGTGACACACAGCAGGCTCTCCCTGAGCCTGGTTCTGTCAGAGGTTTCTCACTGTTAAAAGGGAGTTTTTCCTTTCCACTATCGCCAATGGTGTTGGTTACGTTACTTGAAAATAATAATTAGTTACTATTAGTGATTACTTCTCCAAGAAATTAATCCAGTTACTTTACTGATTACTTATTTTCAAAAGTAATTAGTTACTTTATTACTTAGTTACTTGTTAAAAACATGGTACACAACCTGAATACGTAATAAAGCAATAGGCCTTTCTGCTCAATTCTATTTTTTTCTGCATAATCCATCATATAAAATGACGCTTGTATGTCATTGTCAGCTGCCTGAGACACAGGTTTGAAGATGTGAGGTTCAATTAGAGGGAGGATCAGCTGTGGTTCTGTGGTTGCTCAGTTTTTGAAGATGTTCTGAAGCTGAGACATGAAGAGGAACCTGCTGCCCAATCAGAGCTCCCACTGTGAGGAGATGTCAGAGTTCAGGAGGAACGTCTCTTACTGAGCCCAGTTTTATCTATCTGATTTTAATCTGTCAGTTTAACCCCAGTTTCACTGGCAGTAAAATACCTTTATAGAATAGTAAATGGCCTGTATTTGTATAGCACTTTACATAGTCCCTAAGGACCCCAAAGCACTTTATACATTCAGTCATCCACCCATTCACACACTGGTGATGGCAAGTGTCCAGCGAGGCTGCCGGACACTGGCACCACCGGGCCCTCTGACCACCACCAGTAGGCAACGGGTGAAGTGTCTTGCCCAAGGACACAACGACCGAGACTGTCCAAGCAGGGGCTCAAACCGGCAACCTTCTGATTACAAGGTGAACTCACAACTCGGATGGCGCCACGATCGCCCACAATCACTCAGTAACCTCCAGGCCGACAGGTTAATCAGATGTTCTGAACTGGTCGTAGGTGTGGATCTCTCTGTGGCAGCATTGTGATACCTGTGACAAGTGTGATAGGCTGCAGGCAGCCAATGAGCACTCAGGACGGACGGATGTGTGGGCAGTATTTCCTGTCTCTGTGTGGTGCTCCTTTGTTTGATTTTCATGCAATAAATGTGAAAAAAAAGACAGACTTGTACCCGCAGCGGGGACTCTGACTTTTCTTTGGTGATGCAGAGGATGTGAGGAGCTCCTGCACGCTGGAAGTTCCGCCCCCTCACTAGCCTTCAGCCTCATGATTGCTGCACAAGCTTCCCTCCATCACTGATCTGTTCAGCAACAAACTGCAGGAGGAATACCACATTCAGGTGCCGATACTCAGCTGAGATTCACCTGACCCACTGCTATGTGCACCAATGCAGTGAAGGTATTGCACACAGGACTTACCTCGAGCACTGGGAGTACGTACCTCGCAGTACGTACTCCCAGTGCTCACAGTCTTTACTCTCAGTACTCAGAGTACTTATTCGCAGTACTCACACTATGTACTCACAGCTTTTACTTGGAGCACTACTTAGAGTAGTTAAAGTATTTACTTGCAGTATTTACTCACAGCAGTATTTCAGTATTTCTAGTACATGTAGTACTTGTACATAGCAATACTGTGTGGAATCTAATCAGGATTCAGAGAAAGAAAAGAGAGTAGAGTTGGTTCAAACCTTCTGAAGCTGCTCCTTTTCCTTCTCTTCTTCTTCTTTTCACTGTTTGTGTCTCCTCTTCTTCTCTTCAGTTCATTCCAGACGAACGACGAATGGAAACCAACAGACTGACTCACAGTGAGAGAGGGAGACATAGGGCCAGAGTGGAGAGAGAGAGAGTCTGCAGTACTGAGGGAAGAAAACGGGTGAGAGACACAGACGCACATAGAGAGAGAGCGAGAGAGAGAAAGAGCATCTGTTTTCAATCTGTTTCTCTGCCCTCCCCCCTTCTTTGACAGGAAATGAACCGAGTGCAACACACACACACACACACACTCACACACACACATACTGAAACACACATACAAAAAAGTCAGTTTTCTGTTTTACAGTCAGACTTACTGCTTTGTGTGTGTGTGTGTGTGTGTGTGTGTGTGTGTGTGTGTGTGTGTGTGTGTGATTCTGTGTGTTTGTGTTTTGTAGTAGACTTTATTAAACAGAGTGCTATGTGAGAGAGTCAGCTTACTGACTGATCAGTAATAATTGTCAGGGTCCTGG
>NW_005187814.1:347537-348596 GCF_000239375.1 Pundamilia nyererei | reverse complement strand
TTACTAATTATTTTCCTCCACAACACTCCAAATCATGTTTTCTCTTGTGTCCAGCAGGGGAAGAAGGTGACCTCCACTATCACTGCTCCCCTAGTTGGAGACAATTTCTCACTCACAAACTCCTATGCATCAATTTAAACATGCGAAGCCAGCAAAAATTCACACTCATACACCAACAGCAAAGCTTTAACATAACCATAATCCAACTCCTCCCTGAAACGGGAGAAATCACCCTGAATCAACCAACTCCCTTCTATATACAACGTCAAACAAAGATAAACCACAGACATTTCTACACTTCTGTGTCTTCCAAGCTGCACAATAGGCAGAAAATCACCGATTAATCACAGTCTATTCAATTTATACTTAACATCACAACAAGAGAAAAACCTGCTCTTTTCACAGCTCTCACACCTAAAGTCACCAACTCCAAAACCACAGAAACCAATCAATATAGTCAAAACTCTTACACACAGCCTCTGAAATAATAAAAATCACCAAACACTCGGTAACTCTTTTCACTCGCTCTTTCTCACTCCCTTCTTCCTCATTCTTTCCCCATGCACGCTCGCTCCCGCGGACCCGCTCGGCCCCCACCTCTTCTCTCTCAGAGAGAGACTCCAACTTCTCTTCATTTTTTTTTTTTTTAAAACCTCACACACTCACAGGCCCCCACCTTTTTTCTCTCACAGACAGAGAGAGAGACCCTTTTCCTTTTTTCTCCAGCACACATACACACACAGAATCCCTTCTGAGAGAAAGAGGGAGAGAAAAGAAAAGAGTTTGTAGAGAGGAAGTTTCAGGTTTAACAGGATGACAGTCTATAGAACTAATTTACACTTTATTTACACACCCACGTAATTTATATTCTATTTACACATGGGCCCGCATAGACATAAGAAAACACCATATGCCAGAAGAGCTTATCTTCTTTATTTCACTTCTTCTATACCGGTATTCCTGACTTTTAGACCAATTTAAAAGCTCTAAGCCCAGGCCGCGCCTTGCTGGTCAATACCCCGCGTCGGGAACGCCCTCGCCGGCCGCGGTCAGATTTCT
>NW_005187814.1:344128-345686 GCF_000239375.1 Pundamilia nyererei | reverse complement strand
CCTGGTGACATACCCCTACTCCAAGGCCCTGCATGTGTGGGTGGTTGTGGTGGAGCGGGAAGAGGGAGGCAGCTGGAGATGGGGAGGGAAGGAAGGGAGGGGTCAGATTTCTAAACACTAATTAATTTATACCTGCTCCCCATCAGAAAACCAGGAGCTCCACCAGCCACGTGACATATCACAGATCATGCTTTTGGCTTTACTTAAAGTTCACAGGTCCCTGACGTTAACAGGGGCAGGCGAGTCTGACTCTGTCGATCAAAAAAATGCAGTATAAAGGCAATTCACTCGTAGAATTCCTAGCCTGTTAACTGAGTGTCCCAAGTTCTCAACGGAAGGCCAACTCCGGGCTAAAACCTAACCACGCGTCCGCGATTAGGGGTCAGTGCCACCTGCTGAACGAAAACTGCATTCCTAGGGGCCGCGCCCCCATCCTAAACAAATTTACTCTATATATTATAAGCATCACTGCGAGGTCTCCGCCCCCAGTTTAATTACCTGACGCCCGAAACCGCGTTTCTGCTGATCAATAAAAACCAAATTCCCTACAGTACCGATTCACTGTCTGGCATTAAACACTTTAAACCGTATTGTCTTAAACACATATAACCTCTTAGCTCAAAATTCACCCCCAAAATAAACAACAATAAATTTAGACAGAGCAATATTCAATATTCCCTGTTTTTAACACTAATTACCAAGATCACCACGGACAGAACAGAAGCTCCACTGAGTGAACATTTCATTTAAGTTAATTTCCAATTCAGCACCTTTGGAGATCAGTCAACAGGCGGTGCTTACCTCTCATATTTCGGGGCCCATCACTCAGTGGACCTCCCGGCCGTCCGTCTGACACCACTAGAACGTCAGCCAAGCTCCATTAGTTTCCCCCTCAAACCGGTTTCGGCACCAAAAATGTCATGATTCGAATTTGAGGAAGAGACAAACGACTGCATGGTCCTCAGTAGATGTCAAAATAGTGGTTTTTTATTATACATATGTACATATGGGGAAGATGAGCATCACAAGCCTTTTAGAGCTGATCTCCCCCGAACAACCCTATCACAAGGCTTTTATTGCAATGATGACGTCAAGACACATGATAAGTATCAGTCAGTTCTCAGAACTCAGGAAGTTCCCCTTATATGGCCTCCAGATGTTTCCACTCAGTCCAGCACTCAGAGAAAACCAGGGTGTGTGGTGTGTATATCTATTCGTGTCGATTGTGAGTGTGTGTATGTGTCAAACAGGGAGCATGTCCTGAGACACCCTCACAGTTCTCCATGAGTGTGTTTGTGAACGTGCATGTTTTACATAACTATGTGCATGTTGTTATTTGCCTGAATATGTCCAAGTGACTGGAACAGGCCCTGCTGGACCCACCAGATCAAGAGGTGTAAATACACTAATGGACAACAGCTTAAGCAGATAGAAAGAATAATACAGACCAACAATAGACTGAATTAAAGTGATGATAATCTATATACATTAATATCTTGCTCAGATTAACAAGGATATAATTAAACCTGGAATGCAGGATTCTTCTATAACCATAAAT
>NW_005187814.1:310880-313282 GCF_000239375.1 Pundamilia nyererei | reverse complement strand
TGTATCTAGGTACAGGATTCACTCGCACATCAAAACAGGAAACTCAGTGTTTTAGAGTCTCCACTCAACACACAACAAACTCCAAACATCCCATTCACTCGTACTAGAATTCAATCACCTTTCAACAATCAACTAATTTGCATATCAGCTATTAACCCACTAAGATGACAGGACAACAGAAAAGCATGTTCAAAATAGTATCACAAAAGACAATTTCCATCAATCAAGCAGGAAGCATCTCCCAATTTACTATTTTAACAACTAAATCTATTGTCTGATCACTGGTTGGTCAAACCAGAATCTTTTTCCCCACAAAAGTTATGTCCTGCAACCTAGAGAGTTAATTGTCAGCATTGGATAAATTCAGTATTTGATAACAAGTGTCTGTTAAATTGACACTATTTTAACACTGATGAAAGATAACAAGCTAATTTTCATTGCATGTGTGTTTGTATTATTAGGCAGATTTAATGCATGTCTGTGGAGCTGCATCTCCAGCAGAGCATGTTCTTAAAGCTGCCTTTCCTACACATTTCCCTGCTATTATTTGATCATTTTGTAACTAATGTGCTATGAGTCCACTGGTCTTTGCATCACACTAAGTGACTTGGACAAGATGATAAACAGACTCACATACTTAAGATGTTGTCTAATCTTCATAAGCTCTCTTGTGTTTGGAAGTGTTAGTAGGGTTAATGCATGTTCTGCTTGTGTGTGTGATTTTGTATGTTTCTTTTTTGCAGTGTTTCAGACTCCTTCTCAATTTTTTATTTTGTTTTTCCCAGGTTTGCTAACCCAAATTTTGATTTCCCCTCCTCTGTGTTCTACTTACTCACTCTGTTGTCCTCTCCCACTTCAACAGTCCAATAGCCGGCAGTTCTCCTTCAGCTTTGTCCTGTGTTCCACTGTCTCTTCTTGCCATTTTCTCCAAAGGTGGCAAATGTCAAACTCCAACAGTCTCCTCAGTTCTCCTCAAAAGTTTTCTTCACCTGCACAGTGAAGTTGCAGCTTGTTGTAAACACAGTGCCATTCATCCGATCAGTCAGGATGATAGGTTTGCTTTTCTTCTCCGATGCTGTTTGTCCACACTGCTGCTGCTTGTTGGGACTCTTTGTTCAGGACTTTGCTGCTGTCTCTTTATCTGCCATGTTATTGCGCTTTGGAGCTGCATTCCTTGTCTTCAGGGAGGAGTGAGAGCTCGCTTGTGAGTTTGAGAGACACATGGTGCTGTAAATAAGTTAGCCAGAAACTTGGCCTGAATGTTTCCAATGATGTTAAACTATGACTTTCTTCCGACCGCTGCATGTGGAAAATTGATTCAGGTCTGCTTTTCATCTGAAACATTTTCATTATTATCATCACTGCTTAATCAACACACACATCTCTCTCTTTTTTTGTGAACAGTCCTATCTTAAAAGCAGAAAATGAGATTGTAGTTGTTCTTGGCTGATCAACACAAAACCTTTTCCCTATGATTATTTTTCATCTACAATGTAAATTTTGTCTCTTTTTCACTATTTTTTGTTTTTTTTTTAAATAGCTGGTGACCTGCAGAATCACCGCTCTCACAATCAAAGGCAATTACTTTTACACAGCGCACAGAAGCACTGTGACATCAGACACATTCACACTCACTTTTTCATCTGCGTAAATAAATCATTTGGCCAGTGGCATGTGCCATGGTGATCCATAAATATGATCACAAGTTTATTTAACTATTTTTCAACCCATCAAAACAAATAAACAAAAACATAATGCTGATGCTATGAACACTCTACACACGAGTCAAGGTGCAGAAAAACTGCTCACGGAAACGCTGCACACTCCAGTTATCACAGTTATCATAGTTCTGTTTGTGTGAATTATCTGCTTTCATTATTAATACCAGTTTATAGGTTGTTATCCTTTTTATTATTAATTTGAATGCATTAAAATTAAGTTGTAATTTATCCTTTTGTTTATTTTACTTTATTCCTCTTGTATTTATATCTATTCAGTCGGGTCTGTTTCCAACCCTTTTTTAAACTACTTCAAACTACTGTGATCTCTAATTTTCACTGGGTGAGGGATTATTACGTTCTTCCTAGTCTGAACTGCTCTCTTCACCTGAGCTGCTATCCTATTCTGAGTTACTGTCTTCTTTGTTTCTTACAGTCGCGTACAAAATGTCCCTCTTTTCCACACCTCCAGCATGAAGTGTTAAAGCCACTGTTTGGTGTGTGTGTAGCTCTGCCTCTACCTCTTGCTCTTCCACTATGCATTCCTCTCTCTTTCTTTTGGATTAGTCCTGCTCCGGCTCGAAGGACCAAATAATGTTAAGGAATATATTCTAAAACACTTCTTCAGTAAAGACTCAGAGAAGAGAAACACACAGAACTTCTTGCTAGCAAGGGCAGCCTCCA
>NW_005187814.1:306805-310689 GCF_000239375.1 Pundamilia nyererei | reverse complement strand
AAACATCCTTGGTCAGGAAGAGGGTAGTCTCCCCCTCACCCTAGATGGTTCACCCTAGATAACATGGTGAGGAAGTCCAGCAGTTCATCTATATGTAAAGAAGCACTTAAACTAAAACAGACATAGCTACGTTAAAACAATAAAATAAGGTAGGAGCTCTTCCCATGCTCCCAGGATGTGGGGGTGCATTCCTGGAGTGCACACCAAGCCTTTTTGCAGCCTGCTAGAGATCACACATCCTGTCACTACACAATTGATTATACGCCTCTAAGCATACATGGTTAAATATTTCCTAATACAAATAACTACATGCAGTATTCTACCATATGCAAACTTATATCACTAAAAGATTATACTGACTAATAAGTACAATTTTCCATTGACACCTAGTTCCGCTTTTTCTGTCTGCATCTATTTCCTGTTCTTAATATACTGCCTCTGCAACTCTGCACAAGACTTCCTGTTCTGCACAGCTCCAGTCTGGCTAAGCAATTAGTTTGTCAGTCAAAGCTGGCCTGTTATTAAAATACATAAACAAAATAATCAGAAAATAAGCACTAAGAAAAAAAAATATACATATATATATACATGCACCATGTATATATATACACATGTACATATACATGGTACAGAGCCTGTAGTAAGACGGCGTTCCTTTTTATACGCTGGGACATGGTGAGCTACTTGGATTTTGGCAGGTAGATGACGGGGTACTGTCCCGGAAGCAGACCGGTGCACACTCTGTAGTGTTCTGGGCAGGAGGGCATGAGATCGAGGATTAAATACCCGTGGGGTTCCTCCGTGGCATCTTTGAAACTGTCTGAGAAAAATGTTTTTTGTGAAGGGAAAATTTGACGGGCCAAAATCTCAATCTGCAGCTTGTCTCTGGGGTTTTTAAACAGCACCATATAATTTGAGTTTAAGCTGATGGTGCAGCTTTATTTACCCTGATGGAAAACGTTCTGTGTCAGCATCATGACTGACGTGTTTTTATGATGACGGTATTGAGTGAAAATTTTAACCACTTCCGGGTGATCGGAGGCCTGAAAGATGACGTCATCCAGCACCACCAGAGTGTCTTGGAAATCTTCGAAAGAATCAGGCAGTCCCTCGACAAATTTAATGTTTTTATTTGTCTTTGATAGTTCCTCGTACACGGGTTGAAAAGAAGTATAAATCCACACAATATTCGCGGGCACAATATTCGCGGGCACAATATTCATGGCGCGTTCACAGTTTTCCAAAACACACTTTACAAAATGAGTTTTCCCAATCAGTCTGTCTCCAGAGTGGAGTTTTCAGTTTGCCTGAATGCACTGCATCTCCTTCAGCCTACACTCCTGTGTCCCAGTACCAGAAATGGATCAGCGACACAGTTACAGCGACACCACCAGGTTTTGTTACCTTCCCCTCCCCACACAGTTCATTACAAACCACAGCTCCTCCCTCAGCTCCTCCCACAGCTTCTCCAACTGCTCCCCTCACTGTCCCTCCCACCACTCCTTCTGCCCCTCCCACTTCCCCGACATGTGTGGGTGTGTTTTGCAGTGGTGAAAACCTGATCCACTTCACTCACTTCACCTCACTGTGTGTTCTCGTTGTGTTGCTCCAAGTGTTTGCTGGAACTGTTGGAACTAGATCAGCACATTTACTCAAGTTCAAGTACAAACATGAAGAACTTACCTGACATGTTAGTTTACAACTTTAAGAACCTTTTATTATTTATTTATTTTATTTATGGACATCAGGGGAATTTGTTTTTTTTTAGCATAGTTAGTATTTTTCGTTGATTTCTTTTTCTATACATCTGTCTGTATTTGCTTTACTGTAACAACAATAATGTACGTGAATACAAGCTTTAGAATTTGAAATTTGAACTATAAACCACTAAACAAATATTTGACCTTTGGCCCTAAAGTTTGTGATAGGTTTGCAGCTTAAACCTATTTGCTGGAACGTTCAAGACAATTCAACTACACAGCAAAAAGCATTTACACCAAGTAGAGCTCTTTCTGATTCTCGTATACGAGGGAGACCAACTGGACAAACGCCGTCCCTTCGCTTGACCCCAGTTGCTCTCGTCAGCTCCCTCGCAACAATGCTCTTTTATTGAGGTTACATGAATATACATAGGTTCATTAACATATAACGTATACATACACACAAAGAGTACCTTGCCTGTGCGTTGTGTAACTATGTGTGTGTGTGTGTGTGTGTGTGGGGGGGGGGGTTCAGAGTGTGATCCCATAAACGACTTCCCTAAACCTGCTGGTCTGGAAGTGCAGCAGTTCATCTAAACAAAAGGCACTTACACTAAAAGAGACATACATATGTTTATCCTACCATAAAACAATAAAAGAAGGTACAACCAGAGGGGCCGATGGCGCGATATGGCAGCCTCGCTTCTGTCAGTCTGCCCCAGGGCAGCTGTGGCTACAACTGTAGCTTGCCTCCACCAGTGTATGAATGTGAGAGTGAATGAATAGTGGCATTGTAAAGCGCTTTGGGTGCCTTGAAAAGCGCTATATAAATCCAATCCATTATTATATCCTATCACTACACACTTGATTATACACCTCTAAGCATATATGGTTAAATATTTCCCAATACAAATGACAATAATAAAATACAAATCCAACAGTTTGTTTCTGGGCTTCTCTTTTTCCTAAAAGCGAGTTCTTCAAGAAAGTGGGCAGAAACAGAAATTTCACTGCATTTCACTTAAACTGGAGACTGCAAACTGCAAAGCTAGCCTTAACCCTAACTTTTATGCTTATTGTAGCTGTTAGCTAAAAAGGCTCATTTAGCGTAGTGTGCCCTGGTTCAGCTTTGACAAAGTTGTCATCTTGTACCCTCTCAGAGCCCTGTATGCTTGCAGGACCCCTACAGTAGGGAAACATGCAAATGAATGTCCAAACCTTTGTATTTTAGCTTTATTTATGTCCTACACAGCATCCCAACTCTTTAACTAACTTAATAACTTTAGGTAAAGTGAATAGTCTTATTCATTAGTGAACCATTACTGGATCACCTCTGTTTAAAGTGATATAATATCATATACAACGATCACTTAAATAGCAAACGCTGTAGAAAACAAAAAAACAACATTTCTCATTCTAGTGGTTGTTCACTCTTGTCAATAATTACATTTCTAAGTTCTCTTTGTGCAGTTAAAAACTATACTATACTATACTAACTAATATTTTATCTACAGCTTTGTCTTTGAAAAGGTGAGGAGCCTGAGGCCGAGCATGGTCCAGTTCTATTCTAATACATCCTTACAGTGGCTCACAGGACAAGGCCACATTCCTGTCCTGCCAGAAGAGAAACTTCAGAGTCTTCATGCAGTTCAACCACACCTGTCATATTCCACATGACAGGGGTCTCAAACTCCAGTCCTCGAGGGCCGGTGTCATGCAGCTTTTCCATGTGTCCCTGGTGCAACACACCTGAATAAAATTAGTAGGTCATTAGCAAGAGTAGTTAGAAATTACAAAAACATGTTTCTGTGTTTGTGTCCAGCCTCATTCTGATTGAAAGGAAGTGTGTTATCTATGAGCTGCACTTCTTTGAGAAAGTTTCCTGGTGTGAGGAGAAGGGGCGTGGTCTAATGACATCAACACCCTATATCAGGTGTGCATAATTATTAGGCAACGTCCTTTCCTTTGGTAAAATGGGTCAAAAGAAGAATTTGACAGGCTCAGAAAAGTCAAAAATAGTGAGATATCTTGCAGAGGGATGCAGCAGTCTCAAAATTGCAAAGCTTCTGAAGGGTGATCATCAAACAATCAAGCGTTTCATTCAAAATAGTCAACAGGGTCGCAAGAAGCGTGTGGAAAAACCAAGGCGCAAAATAACTGCCCATGAACTGAGAAAAGTCAAGC
>NW_005187814.1:299524-305808 GCF_000239375.1 Pundamilia nyererei | reverse complement strand
TAATGAGTTTTTTGGGTTCATTGAGAACATGGTTGTTGTTCAATAATAAAATTATTCCTCAAAAATACAACTTGCCTAATAATTCTGCACTCCCTGTATGTACTTTTGTTCACTTTTAATTTTCTGAATAATTTAGCGCCCAGTTATCTTTCTGAACTACTCCACTCATACAATCCCAACAGAGCACTTAGATCGTCCAATCACAGTCTCCTAGCACAACCTAGGACTTGAATGAAGTCGAGAGGTGACCGGGCCGTTGCATCCGTGGCACCTAGACTCTGGAATAACCTCCCTGTTCATATTCGTACTGCAGAGTCTATCCAGTCTTTTAAATCACGTCTTAAAACTTATGTTTTTACTTTGGCTTTTGATTCTGTCTAGTTGGCTGGTCTAGCTTGTTGTGTTGTTACCTATTGTTTGTTGTCCTCTTTTATTGTTTGTTTTAACTGTCTCATGCTTTTACTGACTGTGAAGCACTGTGGTCAACACTGTTGTTTTAATATGTGCTATATAAATAAATTTTGATTTTATTTTATTTTATTTTAATATGTACGACCCCCCTTGGTCGTGGCATGTGGATATTTCTTTAGGACACTCCGGCACGCCCGGCTATGTCCCACAGCTTACGTATAAAACAGCTGTGCGGACGTGACACCGGTGATAGTTTGATCAGAACGCGTCTCCGAGCGGCCTCACGGTCGAGAGATAGTCTCTCACTAAGAGAACCAAGGTTACACCATAACCGTACTAGCATATCGAGACTATCTCTCCACACCGTTACATATTCCATATGTACGGGGTAACTCTGTAAGACACCCCGTGAGGAGACTGTGCAACCGAACCGCCGAGAGTGAAGGTGCCGGGAGTCAGTGACAGCACACCATTAGAGACACCACCCTGGTCAGGGCTTCACAATGCAAAGGCTGAGCCAGGGGGTGAAGGCAGTAGTCTGCAGATGCCAGACTGGCCTGAATCGGTCGTGCAGGACGCAGGACCGCAAGTGATTGGCCGCTCAAGGTCAGCCCGGGAACCGCGAGGCAGACCGCCAGGGAGCGCAGCACATCGAGCTGCCAAGTAGCATCCCGCAGGTCGCATAGGCCCACGACATGCGGGCAATGCCAGACAGAGAGTCACAGGCTGGAGAACTCTCACTCACCACAGCGAGGTCCAACTGGCGTGTAAGCCGTGGCCATGTAAATCGGTGACACACAGGCATCGCTCACTGGCCGAAATGTCAGACACAGCAAGGTCTGACAACCGCAGCCCGCGGCATGCGGTTGGAGCGACAGAATGCCAGCGACGGAATGCCAGAAGCACGGGCATGTGCATACACTCCGTGCGTACGCTCCCCAAGGATCTCCAGCTGGAGCCTTCAGTGCCCAGGGCCCGAACCTGGAATCCCAGGAGCAGAGAGAGTAGAGGAAGCGTAGCTCACTGCTGAGAGTGGACCCTGCTGGGTGCCTGCAAGAAGCGGGCAATGCCAGAAAGGGAGCCAGCGCCATAGGATGGGGAACACTCACTCGCGGGCTGAGGCATCAGACACAGCGAGGACAGACTGGCAGCAAGCCGGAGAATGCAGGCAACACGCCAGGGAACACAGCCTGCAGCCGCCCATACTAGAGATGGCACGATACCACTTTTTTATGTCCGATACCGATACCGATATGAATCCGATATAGTGTTTTTTAATCAACAAAACTGTTTTTTTAAATATCTTGCTGCATTTTGTATAAGTTCATACTCAAGTTTAAAACAACAACTACACTAAAGCTATTCTGTTATACCTGTATGCAAAAAAAAAAAAGTTTCATAGTTCAGCAATACTGATCAATCTAATAAACTTAAACCTACACCATCCTCCCTATTCTGGTATTTTAAAGAGTACTTAGCGTAAATATTAAGCAACCTAACTAATAGGGTTCCAACTCCCAGCTACAAAAATAAATAAATAAAAAATAGGGAACCACCCGTCACGCTCCACCTCATGATGCTTAATCGACGTAATCAACTTTAAATTGATGCAGTGTGAAAAAAAATGCACAGAAATCAATTATTTTTCAAGAAATATTAAATAGATTCAACATCTTTCTTCAACAGAATTGCAGACTGCACAGATGGTACCTTCCCAAAGGAAAAAGTAGTATAGCTTACTAGGGTATATATATTAGACTTAATAGTCACTATATACAGTAATTGACTTCTATTCATTTTACATCAAATTAAAACTTTGGGTGTCAGATAATTATTTATTAAAAGCTAGACATTTTAAATGAGAATAAGAAAGAAAAGTATGTCTTTGTGCCCCCTTTTCCCTGTTAATGCCCTATCGGCCCCCCTGGCTAAACTTTGCTAGATCCGCCCCTGCACAGTTACCAGCCGTCAGCTACGTAGAAAAAGATCCTCGAGTAGAAAGTAATATTAAATACATTCTAACAACAGCTGATCAAGCTTAAACGTGCTGCTGTTGTTCAGCCGCTGGTTTCCTCTTTCTGGTGCAAAGTGGGCCAAAGACAAACAAGAAAGACTGACTCATGACAGAAAAGCCGATCAGCTGATCGTTGATCGGTTTCATGATTGAAGTAGCAGCCAGAAGAGGCAGTCGCTTGTTAAGCTTAACGCAGGAATGCTTTACAAACATTCAGAGATGGACTTACACACTTGCTTTACTTCTCTCGGGATAACTTTGTCGGAGATGAAATGCCGGGTTGCTAGCGAAGCTCCAAATGCTATCCAGACCACCGACAGGTCCCGCATGCCACAGCCGCTCTATCACGTGATGCATACTGCTCCGACGTGCTAACGTTCTGAGGTGAGTTACGGCGTGTTGCAAGTTTTGTGAGGTGCTTTCGTGATATTTAATGGATCGGATTACATTTTTTATTTTTCTCCGATATCCGATCCAGTAATTTAGGTCAGTATCGGACCGATACCGATACGTAATATCGGATCGGTCCATCTCTAGCCCATACGCCAGACAGAGACTGGCGAAATAGGCTGGAGAACACACATTTGCTGGCTGACGTAGCAGACACAGTGAGGCCCGACTGGCGTGTAAGCCGGCAAATGCGGGCAACACGCCAGGGAACACAGCCGGCAGCTGCAGTGCAGCCGCTGGAGGGGAGCTCCAAGCCAGTTACGCGACAACTGCTGGCTGGCTTATCAGACACAGCGATGCCCGGCTAACATGTAACAGGCGAACCGCCTGCAGGGAGCCTGGCAATGCCGGCCGGAGAAACACTCACTCACTGGCTGAGCATCAGACACAGGAGTTCCAGCTGGCGCGTAAGCCGGCAAAGCGTGGGCAATACGCCAGGGGAACACAGCCTGCAGCTACAGCAGTAGCAGCAGTAGCAGCAGCAGCATTCAAGGCCAGCAGGAGCCCTGCTGGCCGTGTGAACCATGCACTGCGGGTAACAAGCCAGACAGCACAGGCTGCACTAGGCTGGAGAATGCCACTCGCCGCAGTGAGGTGTGACTGGCGTATAAGTGGCGAGCGCGGGCAAAATGCCAGGGCAACACAGCCTATCAAGCCACTTGTTACATCCTGGGAGGCTGTGGGAGTGTGTGGGCGTGGTGTTGTCTTCTCCCTCTCCTTCGTTCTGGCCCCTCCCCTTGTCTCTCTCTGCCCCTGCCTTATCCTTAGGTCACACCTGCTGCTCATCTGCTCTCGTTACAACCAATTACCCTCAGGGGTGATATAAGCTGGAGAAGAGCAGTGTGGAGGAGGAGGGAGAGGTTTCTGGTGGATTTCCTCTGTGCTGGTCAGAGTGTGCTACTGGCTCAGGTGTGGAACAGCCTTCTGGTGTGTGACCAGCCTTCTGGTGTGTGGCTCTTTGTGAGTAGTGCTTAACTGAGCAGTGATTGCCCATGAGTGACGGCGGCCTTCATTAGTTTGTGTGGCCTGCCTGGATATTGTTTGCTAGCAGCGTTGCTGTCTCTTTCTGTTGAAGCCTTATTGTTGCTTTCTTTGTTGAAGTGGTCATTACCACTTTGGGTTGACCTCCCTGATTTCTCATTAAAGCAGCGGTGCTGTCTCCTTTTGTTGTTGCCATTTATAATTATTGAGGTGTTTGCCTACAATAAAGATCTATTTTATATTAAATACCTCTGCCTGGCGTTCTTTTCATTCCACCTGGATCTAACTGTTACTGTCCCCCACCCTCATCGCCTAGCATTTAAGAGGGGACGTAACACCACTCAAGTACAGCAGCTGGCTGTGATATGTGGATGACGCCCCAGAAGGGAAGGCGGAGCCGCCAGCTGGAGAAGTCAAGTCACAGCAGAGCCCTGCCTGGCAGTGGGAGTGACACAGTGCCAAGGAGAGAGAGTTTGCCGCAGCACCTCGGCCACTAAGTGAATGGCCAAGGTAGGACGAGGCCCAGGGCCAGTCCCAGGAGTAGAGCAGCTGACCTGCACCACCCACGACAGGGGAGGTGCTGGTGGCTCAGGCCACTGAGGGCCTGAGTGAGGAGCAACCCAAGGTTCATCACCAGGGCATAGCAGCCACTCTGCGCCTTCCATAGACAGGGGGCCAGCAAGAGTGGGCCTGATGAGACACTGGACAGTCGGGAAGCATCAGCTCACCGAACGGGCACCTGCTGGCCATGTGACCCGCAACACAGGGGCAACGCACTAGACAGAGAGCCAGTGCTGCGTGCTGGAGAACACTCAACCGCCAGCTGACGTATCAAACACGGCGAGGTCCGACTGGCGCAAGAGCTGGCGAATCACGGACAATACGCCAGGGGAACACCTGCAGTACAGCTGCAAGATGCAGGGCCAAGGCAGGGACGCGACCAGAAGGGTCCATCCAACCACGGAGCCGCAGACGGGGTGGGCTGTCGGTCTAGCCCGCTGAAGGCCAAGCGGGACTTAACCCGAAGGTCTGCGCCAGGGCTAAGCAGTCGCTAGCACTGTCCGCAGACAGGGGAGCAGCAAGAGTGAACTTCGAGAATGAGACACTCATGCATAGCGCTGCAGGCTGGAGAACACACGCTCGCCGGCTGAAGAATCAGACACAGCGAGTCCCAGCTGGCGTGTAAGTAGCCCAGGAGACACAGCCTGCAGCAGTGCTGGCCACTAGTCCCAACTCAAATGACATCAGGAGGGAGGAGGGCGGCCGGAGGACAGCTGAGCCTAGGCTCCGAGTCCTCCCCACCTCAACTGAACGCCAAGTGACATACACATCAACATCCTGACAATCAAACCTCCACCAGCCCAGGCCTCAAGGAGGCGGGGCCATGGGAGGTAACACCTTGGGAGGGCCCCAGAACCAGGCAACCCAGACATGGGTTCACCTGTCTGGACCCTACGCCAGTGGCAGCCAAAGGTGATGGAAGCTTCGTCAACATCCACCTCACGATAATTAACCTACACCGGCCCAGGCCTCGCAGGGGCGGGGCCATGGGAGGGAATGCTGCAGCCATCCTCCTCATGTAGCCTGAGATGCATAGGATTGGGACGGGCTCTCCATGCCCAGCCTGTCTGCAGCTGTCGTGTCAAGCTCCATCCCATAGAGGGAGAGACAAAATGGCCACCAGCAGAGCAGAAGTAACCCACACAGCCCTGTAGGGCATGCCCCCCTGCCCAGGGAAGGCCCGAGGGGGGGGCAAAGGCAACTACTCCCACCATGCAGGGCAGCATCCAACTGCAGGCAGGGGATCATAAATGCCGGGAAGCAGGGCTCATTTACTCACTGCCTGCAAACAGGCCAACCAGGGAGCAGCGGCACCTTAGGCGCTGAGGCTGCGTGATAGCAACAATCTTGAGGTCCACTCTACTAGATGGGACCTCAGGAAGGGCCAATTCTCACACCCGGCATGCTCCAATCAAGAGCTGAAGGCACCCATCTCGCACGACACTGCGCCCGGGGACCAGCAGGGGGCATCCCGGGGACAGGTGGGCAACACCGGAGGAGAGGATGGAGGCTTCTTCAACATCCGCCACCTGATTGTCAACCTCCACCAGCCCAGGCCTCACAGGGGCGGAGCCATGGGAGGGACACTGTGGGAGGGGCCAGCAGTAAGGCAGAACAGGTGTGGGAGGGGACCCCGCCCATGGCCTGCCTAACTGGTGTCATAGCAGTGGCAGCCATGTTCCCCATAGTAGCCTGCTCTCTCATTTTTGGAAGCAGGAGAAGGGGGAGGGACGGGCCATTTAATGCTCACAGAAATCAAGCATGATCTGCCTAGTTCAATTCAATTCAATTCAATTTTATTTATATAGCGCCAAATCACAACATAAGTCGCCTCAAGGCGCTTCATAGATACAGAGAAAAACCCAAC
>NW_005187814.1:295118-297659 GCF_000239375.1 Pundamilia nyererei | reverse complement strand
TGTTAACCCTTGTGCTCCCCTTCGGGGCAGCCCCAGACCCCGGGGGTCCCAGAGTACCCCACCCTCAGTAGAGACAGGTGAATGAAAATGAAAAAAAAACCCAGAATGATCATTTGGGGTCGTCGAGTGCCCCAGAGCAATTCTAATGGGTTTCGTCAGAGGATCGGGAAAGAAAATGTAGCACTTGGGGGCCACGCACAGAAGCTGCAGCAGCAGCGTGGGGGTCATTGATACCCCAGTACATGAAAATGAAGCATAATCACAATAATGATAATAATGATAAAAATAATAATAAGAATAATAAGAAGAAGAATACAACACACAGACGCTTCTGAGTTTTATTTTATTTTATTTGAAATTACACTCACGATACAACTGAGGCAATCTGGAGGGCAAAATAAAAGTCAACAACGGGGTTGAATCAGCCTTTCAAGGCAAACGAATCTCAGTAGATATGTCAAGAACAGGTTTACATGGGGAAAAAAAAGGTTTACATGAAAAAATATCAACAAACTGGCCATGTTTCAGGCGCTCGGTGCTGTACAGCGCCTCCTGTGGACGAACGTCATAGAGCCTGCCCGAAACTAGGAGAAAAATTGAAATGGGAGTGGCAGCCACAGAGGGAAATGATGACCTATCCAGGCCATACCATTTAGGGACATGCGCAATAGGGGGGTGCGTTTTTAAAATGCCTCCCCCCCGGGGCTGTATTTTTGATTACAATATCAACAAACTGTCCGTGCTTCAGGCGTTCGGTGCTGTACAGCGCCTCCGGTGGCTGTGAATACATGATAAAAATGTCACCGTAGGATGCGTGCATTGAAAGAATCAGCCTTTCGTGACAAACGAATCTCAGCAATCTCCTTTGTAACACTGTGACCAGCCGCAGCTGGCCGATTTTCATCACATCCTCTCCCACCAGTTTGTCGTAGGCGTCGAAGATTTTCCTCGCCGATTTCAGCTCATGCAACAGCGTCTCCGCCACGGTGCCGACCTTGACGTCGTCCGCTTCCATGTTGCGGACGATCAGGAGACGTTGAATGGAAGGAATGAAACGAGGCGTGAGGAGTCTTTTCCTGATGCTGTAATAATGTTCAGCGTAAAAGTCATCCTCCAAGACTCGTAGACACTCGTGTTGTCTCTGGCTGGGGTGATTGGCCTTGCACCCGTTGCACGCTTCGGTGCGGTACTCGTTGATCACTAGGTCGAGTAGGTGATACACCGCAGTTTTCACGGTATCGACGAGTAAAGAAGACGCCCAACCGTCAAGCTCGGCATCTTGCCGCTTGCCCGCCGCCGCCGCATCACACTCCGCGTCGGACAGTATCTCCCCCTCTTCCGAGGAACTGTCAGTTGAGCCGTCCGAGGAACGGTCCTCCTCGTGGCGACGCAGGGGTGCAGAGTCCATCTTTTTCTATTTTTTTTGTTGTTTAATAGCGACTTCATAGAACAGCTACAGCATAGGCAAACATTCAGTAAGTAAGTAAGTAAGTACATAGACTACATTGGAACTAGAAATCCTAGAAAACAAGTGAAATGAAACTCAGCCTTCATAGTTTAACAAGGAGAAACGGGGTGGGTTTAGCTAAGCGAACATTGACAGTGTACAATTTAACTGAGAATATCCAAGGGCTCCACCGAGCCCCATGAGAACACAAGATGTAAAGTACGCTCCTGCACCAAATACTCCCAAGGAAGGGAGCCCGAAGAATTTACACCACTCTTTCAATTCGATCCTCTCCTCTTCTTCCCTTTTTCTTTGTTCTTCCTCCTTTCTCCCCTTCAGCCTTTCTCCTTTGAGTTTCTTCTGGTCGGCCTTATACATCTCGTCGGTGTAGTGGTTTCCTCCACTGAAATTCACCATTTCATCTATTTCTTCCAGAAGACAGCCCCGGAGTGTCGATCACAGCGATATTTCTTGCCCTCTGCCTCTTTTCTGAGACAGCCATCAGTGACAGACTCGGGCAAAACGTCTTCTTTGAAAGCGGGGGTTGGGGAAATGATGGTAACATTTGAATCATTCCACAAAAAAAACCCCATAAAACACTACGTTACACTAGGCTATTCTTTTGTTATCTTTGTATTGATGTTGACAGCAAGCAGTTTGTCCACATAAAGCGAGTACCACAAGCAGCACACAACCCTGGGATTGCACTTTACCTTTGTATCGATGTTGACAGCGAGCAGTTTGCCCACATAAAGCGAGTACCACAAGCAGCACACAACCCTGGGATTGCACTTTACCTTTGTATCGATGTTGACAGTGAGCAGTTTGCCCACATAACGCCAGTAGCACAAGCAGCACACATCCCTGGATCCGGCCTTTGGTCGTCAACATTTTCAGTAAGCTAAGAAAAGAAGAAAGAAAAAAAGAGGTGAAATTAAGGCACATTCAAGGAAAGTATTTCAGATCAGATTAGCAAGTTAAACCACACTGAAAATACACGTTGAATAAACCATGGCCCCAAACTGGTTGGTTGTCCCATGTGTTTCCCGCGTAGCTGCTCCGGATGCACACACAATGAGCCCTGGTTTCGCGAC
>NW_005187814.1:284810-294542 GCF_000239375.1 Pundamilia nyererei | reverse complement strand
CTCCGGCGGTTCGGGGTCCCTCCAGACCCCAGTGTTTGCCATCGTAACTTACGAATGTGCATTGGGGTTGCGAAATACCCCATCGTGGGTACACTTTGACCCCATAGTAATCGTGGAGTAGAGAGCATCCCCGGTCCTCGCGAAGGTCAGTTTACACGTAACCCGGGGCCCACCCGGCTAAGCGCTAGCCTGCGAGGAGCAGGAGAAAGGAACAGAAGGAGGAAGGAGGACTAGAAGAAAGGGGGAGTCCGAGGTCCTCACGGAGGCCTGTTTTCGCGTAACCTGGGGCCCATCCGGCTAAGCGCTCGCCTGCGAGGAGCAGGAGAACGGAGCAGAACAAAGAAGGAGGATGCGGAGGCAGGGAGAGTCCGAGGTCCTCACTGAGGCCCGTTTACGTGAACACTGCCGAAAAGGAGACGATGATGATCTGAAGTTGAGAGTTGTTTCCTCCGGCGGTTCAGGGTCCCTCCAGACCCCAGTGTTTGCCATCGTAAGTTACGAATGTGCATTGGGGTTGCGAAATACCCCATCGCAATTAGTAAGGGGTCACAGTGTACCCACAGAGTAGAAAGCACCCCCAGTCCTCGCGAAGGCCGGTTTTTGCGTAACCCGGGGCCCAGCAGCTAAGCGCTTGCCTGCGAGGAGCAGGAGAATGGAACAGAAGGAGGTAGGAGGACTAGGAGGCAGGGGGAGTCCGAGATCCTCATGGAGGCCGGTTTACGCGAACACTGCCCTTTGCAAAGCTATGCGTCCGACAGCGAGGAGCAGGAGAACCGAGGAGAAGGAGGAAGGAGGATGCTGAGGCAGGGAGAGTCCGAGGTCCTCACTTAGGCCGGTTTACGCATAACCTGGGGCCCATCCGGCTAAGCGCTCTCCTGCGAGGAGCAGGAGAACGGAGCAGAAAGAGGAAGGTGGACTAGGAGGCAGGGAGAGTCCAAGGTCCTTGTTTAGGGTGGTTTACGTGAACACTGCCGAGAAGGAGATGATGATGATGATGATGATGATGTGAAGTTGAGAGTTGTTTCCTCCGGCGGTTCGGGGTCCCTCCAGACCCCAGTGTTTGCCATCGTAACTTACGAATGTGCATTGGGGTTGCGAAATACCCCATCGTGATTACTAAGGGGTCACACAGTACCCACGGAACACAGAGCGCCCGAGGTCCCCACTGAGGCCGGTTTACGCATAACTCGGGGCCCATCCGCCTGAGCGCTCACCTACGAGGAACAGGAGAACAGAGCAGAAGGGGGTAGGAGGACTAGGAGGCAGGGAGAGTCCGAGGTCCCCACTTAGGCCTGTTTACGCGAATACCGCCCTCTGTAAAGCTGAGCGTTCGGAAGCGCGGGGCAGAAGGACCAAGGAGAAGGAGGACGAGAATGAGGCGATGATGATGATGATGATGATGATGACGATGATGTGAAGTTGAGAGTTGTTTGCCCCGGTGGTTCGGGGTCCCTCCAGACGCCAGTGTTTGCCATCGTAACTTACGAATGTGCGTTGGGGTGGCGAAATACCCCCCATTGTGGCTACTAAGGGGTCGGCAAATACCCCCGATGTGATGAGACAGGGGTAACGAAATACCCCCCATTGTGGCTACTAAGGGGTTGGCAAATACCCCCGAGGTGATGAGACAGGGGTAACGAAATACCCCGATGCGAGTAACGCGGGGTAGCAAAATACCCCACCGCAACATCGGTAAAGGTAGCGATATACGAGTTACTAAGTGTGTCGGGGTTGCGGACAAATTGCCAGACAGAAAGACAGAAAGAGAGCACACCACCGACAAGGACATGTCCCGCACCAGGCCGTGGGTGGCGAGGAGGGATCGAGGCGTAGCAGCATCAACGGCATCAACATCTGTGTCAGCGTCGTAAACCTCTTGGGGAAACCGTGGCTCCTTCAGCGGAAGAAACTTAGGCGCATTGTGCACTGCTGCTGCTGCTGCTCCTGCTACTCTATTACTACATTTCCTTATCAAGGCCTAGCCAGCAAAGACGCAGAAGACAACACGGTCGCCGGTGGTCACGTAATAGACAGGTCCGAACACGAAACCTTCTCCAGAAAGACTGAAGAAGAAGAAGAAGAAAAAGTCAGTGTCCATCTAACTGACGAGGTTGAACATGACAAGAAAATTGCCTTTGTTTGGGCTGAGTCGCAAGCATCCGGCTTTGAAATCTCATCGCAAAATTACCGGGGTGCCTACTTGGAAGATGACTCGGAAAAAGAGTCGCAAGATGACAAGGAGCACTCTGAGGCCGAGCTTCGTGACAAGGCTGCTATGGGGGGCACTGAGGATGGCGGTGATGATGGTCGAAATGATAATTACGGTGAAGACGACGACGTAGATTACGACGAAGCTGTAGGCGATTGCCACGAAGGTGATGGCGATGACGGCGATGACGGCGATGACGGCGATGACGGCGATGACGGCGATGACGGCGATGACGGTGATGACGATTACCACGAAGATGGTAGCGACGAAGATGACACCGACGACTACGATGGAGAAGAAGAAGAAGAAGAAGAAGAAGAAGAAGAAGAGGACAAGCAATCGTCGCGGTCAATTTATCCCAAACCCGCGACCTCGAGCAGCGAGGAGGCCCCACCGAAGAGGCTCTAGCCGCGGTCCGAGACGAGGCGTCCTCGTTCATGGCGTACTTTCCGCCCGAGATAGAGGACGCCGTGGTTGCGATGACCAACCTGGAAGCGTCCAGGCGCCGCACCGCCATCGACGGTTGGAAACCCATGGGCCGCGCCGAGTTCAGAGCCTACGTGGGGCTGCTGATACTTGCCGGCGTGTACAGGTCGCGAGGCGAGGCCTGCGAGAGCCTGTGGGACGCAGAGAGCGGCAGGTCTGTGTTCAGAGCCACGATGCCGCTCAAGACCTTCCGGGTTTATTCGAACGTCCTGCGGTTCGACGACCGAGAGACCAGAGAGGCCAGAGAGGCCAGGCGTCGCAACGACCGCGGTCAATACGACAAGCTGGCCCCGGTCAGAGCTGTGTGGGATGAGTGGTGCAGGCGATTGCCTCTCATGTACCGACCGGGACCCGAGGTCACCGTGGACGAGAGACTGGTGCCGTTTAGAGGTTTGTGTGATGATGATGATGATGATGATGATGATGATGATGGGACGTATGGGATGGATACTTGGTTTTCCTCAATGTATTTTTTTTTGTACTTTTTGTATTTTTTGGGGGGGGCGTTTATTTGGTTTTTCTGCCCTGTGTGAAACTGAGATACGTTCTGAATTCTTTCACTCTCTTGGTGCATATGTGTCCGACTGTGGTGATTGTGATGATATTGGCACATATGGGACGGATATTAGGCTTTCCTCAATTCCTCAATGTTTTTTTTGTGTACTTTTATTTGGTTTTCTGCCTGCGTGTTTGTGAAACTCGGACACCTTCTGAACTTTCTCTTGGTTTCTTGTCGTATCACCCACAGGAAGGTGTCCGTTCAGGCAGTACATGCCCAGCAAACCGGCCAGGTACGGGATCAAGATATGGGTCGCGTGCGACGCCCGGTCCAGCTACGCGTGGAAAATGCAGATGTACGCCGGCAAGCCCGACAAGCTTGACAAGCTCGGTCCTACCGAAAAGAACCTGGCCGCCCGAGTGGTCATGGACCTCACCGAGGGACTGGCGCCTGGACGCAACGTCACCTGCGACAACTTCTTCATGTCGTGCGAGCTCGCGACGAGGCTTTTTCGCGAAAGAGGCCATACAATGCTGCGCATCCTCCGAGCCAACAGGCCCGAGATCTCCAGAGAGCTGCGCTGCGTCAAGAGCAGGGCTGTCGGCTCCGCCGAGGCCGCGGTGCTCCGGATGGCTGGTCGCCCAACGCGGTCGTCCTGTCCTACGTGGCAAAGAAGAACAAGAACGTGCTGCTCCTCACCACCTCTCCCCGCTACGTCGGGCCCTCCGGGTCGCTGCTGGAGCCGAGCAGCAACCCCGGCGGCGGCGGTGGCCCCGCGAAACCCTCAATGGTGCTGCATTACAATCACACCAAGGGAGGCGTCGACAACCTAGACAAGGTTGTGGGGACCTACAGCTGCAGGAGAAAGACTTCTAGGTGGCCCATGGCCCTTTTCCACAACATGGTGGACGTGGCGGCCTACAACGCGTTCGTCCTCTGGAGAGAGATCCACCCGGACTGGATGTCGGGCAAACTAAACAAACGAAGGCTGTTCCTCGAGCATCTGGGCAAAGCACTCGTTCTCCCGATGCTCGAGGCCAGGCGACGACGAGGAACGCGAGGAAGAAGGCAAGAAGGAGAAGCCTTCTCCGCTCTGGATTCCCGCTGCGACGAGCCGCGGGAAACCCCAGTCAAGAGGCAGAGGTGCCGCGTCTGTCCCAGGAGCAAGGACGTCAAGACCAAGATCGTTTGCTTCGCCTGCCGCGTGCATGTGTGCTCGAGGTGCGCACTCACGTACTGCCCCAACTGCGCCGCTGCCCGCCCTCCGGTTTCGCGACGAGACCCCTCCGACGACAAGCACCGGGGCCCACCGGTGTCCGCTTGACCCCTCTTTCTTTCTCTCTCTTTCTCTCTCTCCCTCTCCACCACCGAAGATGGTCGAGAAAAGCTACCTATTGACACAATGACTACTCGTAGGCTGAGCGTGTCTGCGTCGACGACTCGGGACATTTACAAGCTCTTTCTCCAAAGCTCACATCACTGGGAATGGACGCATTCGGTCGCGACGGCAGCAACGACGGCGAGAACGGCGACGGGGGGATCCCGGTCTCCGAATCGGACCAAATCGGACCGATCAGAGAGCGCGAACTGGGGGAGGAGCGATCGTTGCAGAAACCGAACGAGTGTCCCCGTGTGGTTCAGGGGTCACCCGGCAGTCTCTACTGGGAAAGACACAAAAGAAACACACCGGTTCAAGCCGTGGCTCTGTTTGACGGGACGTGCGCGTGCTCTGTTTGACGGGACGTGCGCGTGTTTCGTTTGCAAAGCCGAGAAAACCTGCCGCGCTTCAAACGCCACCCCAGAAACAACGAGATACACAGCGAGAGACGTCTTCCGACACTATGCGTGGATTTTCGATCCGCCGCATCGGCGCGGCTGCCGTCGCGATCGATGGAGGGCTACAGACGTTTAGGTGTCTTTGTCCGATGCTGCGACGAGACCCGCTTTAGCCGGGGGTCCGCCTGACCCCCACCTCCCCAACCCCGAGCCGCCGCAGCCCTTTTTCCCGTTTCGCGACGAGACCTGGGTCCGCGCTGCCGGGGTCCGCGTGACCCCCTCACACGCACACACCTCTCTCCCTCCACCCCCCTCACCGAGCCTCTGCGCAAGGTCCAGCTGCACCGCGGGGTGGGGGCCTGCGTGACCCCGCTCCCTCCCAGCAAAACTCACCGGAGGAATCCTGCCTGACAACGCCAAATTGTTGTGGAAAATGTAACAATAACCTGCAACAGACCCAGTGAGTTTGATTTGAAGTGGGTTTAATGAACACATTGCAATGTGGAGAGAGCATCCCAGTGAAACACTAGGACCATCTCTAAATTGTGAAATTGTGGCCACTGCCCCTACATCTTATATACAGACACACAGACAAAGAACATTCCACAAACTCTTACATGTTGGCCCCTCTCACGGGGGGGGGGGGCTATACCTACCACAGAGAGAATTATGACCTTGTTTTCTGCTTGGCCGTCGCCTAAGGACTTACATCCCTGATAAACAGAAGGAGCCTCACTATCTGTTTAACATCTCCCATTACAATGGCCTCACTGTGTTAACATTCCACATGCATGTAAACTAGTGACAGGAGTGTTCTTACTATAGTAAAGTGAGAAAGTGATACTACTATAACTAATGTGATATGATTAAATATGTGATTAATACATGAGAAAAAAAATCTGCCACCACAGTGTCCACTCCGGACGAGTTCCTGCCCCAAGTGGAAGAGTTTTAGTATCTCAGCTTCTTGTTCACGAGAGACAGGAGCAGGGATTGCGAGATCGACAGGCGGATTGGTGTTGAGGCTGCAGTGATGTGAATGCTATACTGGTTCCTCGTGGTAAAGAGAGAGCTGAGTGTAAAAGCGAAGCTTTCAATTTACCGGTCAATCAATGTCCCTCCCCTCACCTATGGTCACGAGCTGTGAATAGTGACCGAAAGAACAAGATTGTGGAAACAAGCGGCGGAAAAAAGCTGAAGGGTGGCTGGCCTCTCCCTTAGAGATAGAGTGAGAAGTTAAGCCATCCGAGAGGGGCTCAGAGTAGAGCCGCCAGTTGGGGTGGTTCGGGCATCTGACAAGGATGCCTCCTCCAGGCATGCGCAACCAGGTGGAATCTCCGGGGCAGACCCAGGACACGCTGGAGAGATTATATCTCTTGGCTGGCCTGGGAACGCCTTGGTGTTTCCCCGGACAAGCTGGAGGAGGTGGCTGGGGAGAGGGAGGTCTGGGGTTCTCTTCTTAGGCTTCCCCATGCCTGGCCCCTGTAGAATGTTTAGCTGATTTTAGAGTTTATAAATGTATTAACATAGAATGTAGAATTATTGTAGAGACACTGACACTGCCCTCAATGTAATAAAGGCCTGACTGTGTCATGAACTTAGGAGTAGATTGTAGGAGACCCTCCCCCAATTGAACTATAAAAGTAAGACAAAGAGGAGTTAATGCTGAGTGGAAATTCCCCAGAGGATACCTGTGTGGGGGTCTCAACATTTGTAACTGGATAACTGTGGTCTGGAAGGGAGATGGGTTTTATGACCTCTAGGGAGTCACCTACACCCACAGTGTTTTAACTGTCACGCACACACATCCACACGCACACTCACTCATGTGCGCTCACATAGGCATTCATGTGCTCGTGCACATAGACACACACAGAGTTTGCAGCACACCGTAGGGGTTTTTATGATGGGGACGCCTCTATAAAGCTGGCTGTAACTAACAAAGGGGTGGAGATTTTGCAGAGGGACAAACCAGCCTCGTCTTCCCTTCTAGACGTGCATGCTTAAATGAAGATGAATAAAGGTTTTGTGAAATAACTACTGAGTTCCGGTGCCGTCTCTGGAAGTTTCGATGAATAAAAGAACAGGGGTAAAACTGATTTCGCAACACCCCAGATAAGCCAAAAAAGATGGATGGATGGATGGATGGATGGATGGATGGATAGTAAAAAAAATGTAATTCTCTATTAACGCCAGTGACTGTGGTTGTCACGGTTCTGGGTCCGTTGGACCCAGTATTTTGGGTTCATTATGTTTTGGTACTTTTGCATCATGGATTTTCCTTTATGTTTCTCTGGTACTTGGTGTTTCAGTTATCTTGGTGTTTTTCTATATTAAGATTTATGATCTGATACTGTTGTGATTATGATTATCATTTAGTAGCCTTTGGTCAGTGTCAAGTCTGTCTCTGTCTAGTCTGTGTCTTAGTAAAGTGTGTTTTGTTTCCTGTTTTACTTTGAAGGTTCTTGTTCCTGTCTGATGTTAGTGTGTGCAGCTTTGTTCCCCCTGTCTTGTTAGCCCTGATCTCTCCCAGCTGTGTCTCCCTCCTGTTGCCGATTCCCCCGTTACTACCCTGTGTATATAAGCCCTGTGTTTTCCCATGCTCGGTGTCGCGTCGTACCCTCAGATTATGCCTGTGTGTCCTTGGTCTCAGTGTTCCATCCTCATTTCATGTTTGTTTTCCTGCCAGCAATAAAGCTGAGGTTTTTGAGTTACATTCCGTTTTCCGAGTCCTGCATTTGGATCCTCATCTCTGCCTGCCCGCACACAGAGCCCTGACAGTGGTGTTTGTAAAAGCATGTTTGTTTTTTTGTTTTTAAATCTCAAAACTTCATGAACTCATTAATATGGAATTAAATGATCCTTTAACACTTGAAGCTACTCTAGGTCATGCTCTCCTTCTGCACTCCCAAGCTGCCAGCCTCTCTCACCTTTTCTCTTTGTTCATGTTTGATTGTAGGAATGGAGTCCGCTGTGCAGGTCACCAAATACTACTGACACAAGTACCTGAACTTTGCTGTACTGTAATTTATTGTATCATAAAAGTCCTTCTTGGCAAAATGAAACATTTAGATTAGATGTTAAAACGTGAGCTCTCCACTCCCTTTTTTCATAACAGGAAACCTGCATAAAATTGGATCAATTATGGAAGGCCTACTTAGAGTAACTAAATAACTCTCTATACAGTAGTTTCTACAAACCACTTGAAGGCTGTAAAAAGATAGATGTGCACTTACAGTTGTCAGTTTCCACTGTTAGAAATGTTACCAGGAAACTTCAGTAAAGAGATATGGTGGAAGCTCAGATGAACAAAGCTTTAAGACGATCACACAAACCTCTCACGAGTGCCAAATATCTGCAGGACAGTGTAGCTGACACAGCAGTGGTAATGATCTGCTTTTAGATTAGTGTGGTTACTGCAGGGGTTTTATTTTGGATGCTTTACAATTGTAATAGACACAAGGGTGAAGTGAAGTAAATCTACTAAACCAAAGGTGTTAATAGTTTATCTATTTTGTCATTTACTCCAATCAGACCTGCCACAGCAGTCACATATCTCTGGGTCCAGTACTAAGAGAGGATCCTCTTGATTGTGTGGAGTTCATTCTGTCTTTGTGTAATGGAGCAACTCAGGAGTTTTTACCTGTTAGAGCACTGACCTGTCCTGTTTGATTAGTCATTCTGCTGATAACGCCTTTATGGTGCAATACATACAAATCACACAGCAAAAAAACAAACAACATTTGTTCCTGTTTTTGGAATTTGATCTTTTTTTTTCTCGTTTGTGTTTAGTTTGAAAACACCCTCTCAGGCAGCTATAGAAGAAAGCAGCTCCAACTCTGTGCAGGAATCTTGTACAAAGAAGCTTCAGCAGCTCTTCATCAAAGGTTGAGACTTAAAGCTCCAGCATGATTTTGCTCCTCTTCTTGTTCAGTCTGGCTCTGGGTGCTCCTTCTGAGTCTCCTTCTGATGGAAGTGAAGTGGAGCTACAACTTGGTAACCGTCCCATACCCCTGGCAGCTCTCACAGCTTCTGTCTCTCTCCCACATCTCCCGGTTGTGGCATGTCAGGGGCCCAGTGGGCTGTTCTTCTTCAGCTTTGCCTTATGTCTTTCACTCTTTTCAGTCTCTTCCTTTGCCATTTCAACTCCCAGAATGGCAAATATGAAACTCAGACAGTCTTCTCAAGTCTATTCATACACAGTGATGTCGCTGGTGAACCTCTCAGCTTGTGATTGGGAGCACATGCTTCCATTGACGATTGCATTTGTACATGCTGCTGAACCCTTTAAGGTTTAGGGCAGTGGTGCTGTCTGTTCACCTTGTTGACTCTTGAAGTCGACGCCGTTGCTCTTGAACTGCATTTTGTCTTCAGGGAGAGATTGATCGTCCTCGAAGCTTGTTCTTCAGGCTAAAATGTACAAATCAAAACAGCTCACCATTGCAGATCCTTTGCAGTGCCTCTCTTGGTTCTTTTAAAAATTCCTGCATGTGTGAGTCGCTGAAGCACACCCCGCGGTTCCCCCTTTTTGAAAACAACGGTGGGACTGAGGCAATTTTACCTCAGGATGGCCAGTCACCGCGTGCCCGTGATTCAGCAAAACTCACCGGAGGAATACTGCCCAACAACGCCAAATTGTTGTGAAAAATTTAACAATAACCTGCAACAGACCCAGTGAGCTTGATTTGAAGTGGGTTTAATGAACACATTGCAATGTGGAGAGAGCATCCCAGTGAAACACTAGGACCATCTCTAAATTGTG
>NW_005187814.1:271087-272884 GCF_000239375.1 Pundamilia nyererei | reverse complement strand
CTGAGACAAATTATCTCCAGGAACAGCTGAACAATAGAAGACAATAAATAATCACTACAAGCACATCTGTTCAGCTGTTTGCAGACACTAGAGAGTGACTTGTATTAGCATGTGTACATCATGAAATCTGTTGCTTTAGTACTTATAGTTAGTCAGCTTGTTTGGCCAACCAGTTAATGTTAGGTAGCTATATCTGATTTTATGATTCCACTGGCTGTAGCTCAGGCGGTAGAGCAGGTCATCCAGTGATCGTAAGGATCCCTGGCTCCTCCAGTATGGCAAGTATCCTTAGGTAAGACACTAACCCCGAGTTGCTCTCTGATGCATCCATCAGAATGTGAATGTAGTTAGAAAGCACTATGTGCATGTTGTATAGAGTGCTTTGAGTACTCCGCTAGAGTAGAAAGGCACTATATAAGAATCAGTCTATTTACTACTACTCCCACACTTCCAAACCAATGACTGGCTACATGCTTGAACATTATCGGTCTTTAATGTGGCTGCTATTTTATCAAATTAAGTAAACTGGCCTGTCTGAGCTACCATAGGGTGAGATGCAGGGTACACCCTGGACAGATTGCCAGTCTGACAAAGGACATGTTATTAGCAGTACAAGAATAAAGATTTTACCATTAATAGAAAATTTAACATTAGCTGCACTAGGTAGTTAGTTATAGGTGCAACAACTCCATGTGCTGAGAGGTAGGAGGGAATTAACATGTTATTAACATTCAGCCTGGTCTTATTGAGCAACAATGCAAACAGCTCTCCCAGTCCCCACAGACTATGAAGTTTTCAAAGTGTGGAAGCAAGAGATTATTAACAACCAGGTCAAATTTATGGGAAACTGCATGAGCTGGCAGGGACCATCTGAATGCCCTCCCCGCCTTTCTTAAGACTGACAATGAATAAATAAATAAACAATAAATAATAAACACACGATTTGTGAAATTTGTTACGTAGATTTCTTACCAGGAATTTTACTAATAACATATGGATTGCAAAATTTTAAAATGCAGTAAATTATCTGCTGTGAACCACTTGTTGTTGTGGATTAAACAAACAAACAAACAACCCCAATATAAATACTGGACATTTCTTGTAAATCACTGCAGTAATTTTAAGACCAAAAGGAACTTTTACACACAGGTAAGAGAGTCCAGAGCATCACAGCAGATTCTTTCAATCCATTCAAACAGCTTCAACTCCCCACAGAAAGCCATCCACTTCCACACCTCGGCCCAAATATCACTGTCTGTGCCCTGCTATGATTTAAACACGTCCTTTTGGAAGAAATTGACAGAAGGTATTTACATGACACTGTTATGAAAAAAAATCTTCTTTGTACTTTAGGACAACGTTACATTTTTTCAGTGCTTTATCATTTTAGTGCTTGTTGTTCAGCTAACGCCATCATTTGCATTACATTTAAACTATCGTCACAGCTAGTGACAAAATAAGGACCTTCCCTCTACATATAGGAAGCCATCTACCACCATCTCTACCTGTCTGTGAAACTTTCTCAGTAAATGGCATTGGTGTGTTTTGTCCTTTAATAAAATTAATAAAAGAAGATTTATTTCTGATTGCAATCCAGAGTATATTAATAAAACTGGTCTTAAGATATCTGCAAACTTTGTGACATCATGTTGAATTTATAATAAAGTGTAACTTTAATGATTAGGGTTAGGGCAGCACTGGCATCGATTCTGTTCATAACTTTTACGGACAGAATTTCTGGGCACAGCCAAGTGGCCGACACTTTCACTTGGGTCTCAGACTCTCATCTCTGCTTTT